>NC_136468.1:130873838-130874781 GCF_902686455.1 Sciurus vulgaris | reverse complement strand
CCCTTGGAAGTTCTGCGCACTCATTCAATGGAGGAGCATTCTGTAACACCTCCCTTGCTGGCAGGGAGTGCAGGCTGGGGCCCTGGGTTTTCCCATTCCAGAATCAAACTCTGCAAAGAACAGGCAGAAATTTCCTCTCTTGCCTGATGACCTAGAGTCCTTGATTCCTTCCCATTCATCCCAACATGCACAGTCCCTCCCCTTCTCAAATCTCCCCCAGGGTCCTCTTCTTACCCAGAGTGAGAGCCAGACTTCAGCAGCCACGAGGTTCTGCATGATGGCCCTGTTCTTTCTCTGATCTCATCATCACTCTCCTTCACATCTACATCTCTGTTCCTTCAGCTCTTTGCACAAATGCCATTCCCTCAGAGAAGCCAACTCTAACACCACCTCAGGTGAGCCCTTTCCATCTCTCTCCATATTATTATTATTATTTCCCCCATAGCACTTGCCCTTTTGAGATATGTTATCTATCAACATCCCCAGACGTATTGTACACTCAATGAAAGCTGTAAGTAAGTGCTCAATCTGCATCTTATGGAACAGGGCCTGGAACAAAGTAGATGCTCATGAAATATTTATGGAGGTAAGAAAAGGAGGGAGAAAAAGGGAAGTCTTATTTTATGATCCGAAAGACACTGTTCACCCTTATATTTGCTATCAGCTGAGACATCCTGAAGGACAGCTCTAAGCTAGCCCTCCCTTGATCTTTCATATTTTATAGCTCCCTGCTACCTGTTGAAGTGAGTACCAAGACAGCAGCCTGGCTCTCACAGTCCTGCACAAACTGTGATGGAGGGACCCTCCTGCCTCTTCTCCTACCTCTGCATGTATCTGACCCCAAGCCGTGATCCCAGGGACCTGCCTACTTCTGGATGGTGCAGTAAGAAAAAGTATGCCTTTCTTCCAGTTCTTTACTACATCAAAGTCTGCTGGTCAGAGA
>NC_136468.1:130714790-130873341 GCF_902686455.1 Sciurus vulgaris | reverse complement strand
GTGCCCATGCATGCTTGCACACAAGTGCCTGGTGGGGCCCTTGTTTGATTTCATAGGGTGTTTATGACAGCATCTGAGCCAACTTCCTCTAGGGGCCCCTTGCTTGAATTACACATAAAGTAGCCAAGAAATAAATGTTGGTCTTTGAGAAGAGCAGTTGGAAGTACTCAGGTGGTGTGTGCTTTACACTTCCATGCAGTCAGGTCTAGCTTGGCAGTGGTTGCTGAATTATAGTGGATCTCCTTTCTGGAACCCTCTTCTGGCAAAGCCTCCTTAGAGCAGGGCTGATTACTGCTTGTTTTTAAAGGTAGCGGCTTGGAGGTTGAAAACTGGAGCTGTAGATTCTGCTTATCTTCCTGGCTAGGTGTGTGTTGGATTTGATCTTGATCTGCCTGCCCGTGCATTTGTGCGACTCTTCTTTCCTGCAGTTTGGAAGTGAAGAGAATGCAGAATGCAGGGCTTTGGGTATTTCTCTCAGGTTTCTGTTTCTCATATATATATTACTATGTAACATATTCGTGTGTGTGTTTGTGTGTGTGTTTGTGTGTGTGTGGGAGCTTGCATAGTTAAAAATACGGTGTCAAACTGTTGTGTGGCTCACGGACTCAAGGTCACCGGTGGAAGATGCCCATTGATGGTCAGGGAGGCGTCTCAACAACTGCCTTCAGTTAAGTTGCCAGAATTAGTGAGCCTTTCTTGCGAGGCGAAGATGAAGAAGAGGCTGTGGACTCTCGCCCCCACTTCACCACTGTGCAGTGGAGCGCGTGGCAGCCATCAAAACTGGGAAGTCATCCAGGAGCGCCTCTCTTGGCTCCACCTGGCTGCCATTGCCTGCCAGAGACTAGGAGAAAGGGGAGGAGGTGTGGAGCTGCAGAAGCCAGGACCTCGAACACCAGGCAGTGGATTTGTTATTGGGGTGGGACAGGCCCTCCTACCACTTGGAGGGTCTTTTGTTGCCGTTAGGAAAAGAGAGTACCAAGTAAAGGAGATAGAAAGTAGAAGGGTTACAAAGTAAATGGAGAGTAAGGGTTTGTGTGTGTGGGGTGGGAAGGTGTGACCAGAAAGAGCCAGGGCATGAAGGGGAACCAGGGTTGTCTGGGAGGCAGCCCTGCCCAGCACAAGTGTTGCCATTTGGGCCTGTGCCACAGCCACTGCCCAGAGGCTGAATATGACACAGTGGCCTGCGGGAGGAGCTTTCTTGGAGCCAGGGGTGCACACCACGGGACAGTTCTATGCCATTCTTTATCTAGTGCCCTTCGTTAGTTTCCACAGGTAGCAGTGCTTCTGGAGGACTAGGTGATGGATTGAAGCACAGCTTCAGGCAGGGACTTGATGTCCTGCAGACAGCAGCTACCTGAAGTCAGCGAAGAGGCAGGAGACAAAGAGATGGTGGAGCAGACGACCGTAGTGTTTTGGGGAGGTGGAGAGTACTGCCATGGGAAGGCCACCTGGAGCTCAACTGCCAGGTAAGGACTGCATTGCCACCCAGTGCTTAGCAAATCCAGTGGCAGTAGTGGATGGATGACATGGTTTCTTGGTTTATCTCCTTGCTAAAGAGGAAAGTGTTTTCTGTGCTAGTAGGCTATATTTGTGTTCGAGAAGTTAAAAGGAGTGAATTGTGGCTGGAACCAAAGAGGTTGTCCTATGTCCTTGGGGTTGAGGTGGGGCTGAAATCTCCAGAAGGCGATGAGGTGCAGAGGGAGTTTGAAGCTCCTGGACTGTGGTTGTTAAATTCCTGTGTGCCATGCAAGTGCCTGTAATGGGATGTGAATAAGGGGAGAGATGGCCGGAGAGAACCGAGGTCATGCCACCCAACCTTACTTTGATTTCTCTCCCTCCGATGAGTGATCCATGGCATTAAACATGAGGTCAGGCTGAACTGATAGACTGTGTGTGTGTGTGTGTGTGTGTGTGTGTGTACTTTTACCTATGTTTGCCCATCCACACTTGCATGTGAGTGCCTGGTGGGGCTTGTTTTTAAAGGTAGTGGCTTAGAGGGTGAAAACTGGAGCAATTGCTTCTGCTTATCTTCCTGGCAGGGTGTGTATTGGATTTGATCTTGATCTGCTTGCCCATGTATTTGTGCGACTTCTTTCATGCAGTTTGGAAGTGAAGAGTATGCAGGGTTTGTGTATTCCATCCATATGAACAAATATTAAGCATGCAGTCCTTCGTTTGTGTTCAAGTGTTGTATGAACCTGTTGAAAATCCGTTTGGATATGTTCCCCCATCCCATGTGGTGGTTCATCTATGCAGTGTTAATGGATATATCCCATTGGTAGAAACATGTATTCATCAGAGCAGTTGTGTTCTTAAGTCTATGGTATATTTCTCTGCTTTCTTATAACAGATCTTTCATTTGTGAGTTCTGTCAAGACAACCTTCTCCCTGCCCCATTTTAGCCTTTCTTCAGGTTCAGTATTTGAAAAAAATGTAATTATGGTTTATAATTATGTAATCCAAATAGTTATAGATTGTGAGATCATTATATTTCATGAAACATCCTCACTAATTCGTGTCTTTGTACCATTGCCCATGTATTTGCTTCAAAGATAGGTTGTGCATCCTCCCTTTTCAGAAAGGGGGATGTGGAACCTAGTAGAGATACATATATATAGACAGAATTATGGTGGCCCCATATAAATGAGTACATTCTGTTTCAAATATCATGGGATAGATGCGTTGTTGGGTGCACCCATTTGTAATGGAAGCCAGAATTGCAAGATGCCAGGAACATGCTTTTCCCTCCAGTGTTTATTTCAACACACGTGGTTCCCATTCTATTCTTCTGAAACTAAATAACTTTTCCTGTGTTTTTTTTTTTTTTTACATGATTTACTCCAATTAGCTGAATGTATAACTAATGATTGTTCTTTTTTATAATTTGTGTTTGTGGAGCTATAAAGCATACTGTCATAGAAGGAATTTCTATATGCAGATATAACTTTATTTTACTCATTGAAAAATATTCATGTCTTAGGTATGAATTAGATGGTTTATGTAGGCTGGATACTATGAGCTTCTGTATAACACAAGAATAGGTAAATAAGTGATGATGAAATTCTGTTTTTTTTTTTTTTTTAGTATTGTTGGATAATAATTCAAATGGGCTTGATATTTGGAAGAGATTTTGTGATGAAAATAGATTTGAATAATTATTGACATGGAAAATTAAGGCAAATGATTTCTGGGGAACAGGAATATGTGGAATTGGTATCATTTAGAGAAAGAAGAATTGTTGTAATAAGAATAGTTTTGTATTAAGTCCACATTGAAATTTATTTAGAAAGTGTTTTAAAGTTTAGAAAAATATATGAGTATGCATTATCATCTTTCTTCCTGGGGCAGGGGAATACCAAAATATTAGTTTATTCCTTAAGATTATTTATGAGTAACAATCTTTAGATTGTTACTTTCCTATTTCTTCCTTATTAATAATAATTATTATTGTATTACAGAAGTCTTTTTATTTAAAGCTAAAGTGAGCAAAAACATGAACTTATTTTAATCATACTTTAGCTTTTAATTGCTGTCAACCTGATGAAATTGAACATGGTAAAACAATGTGAAATTATCAGAACTAGAATTTTGTATCCATCCTAATAAGCACCTAATTAAAGGAGATGATTAAAATAAAAGTAACTTTCCTTATGTATTTGTACATTAATATTAATTTTCCACTTTTTTACCTAAATTACCTTGTCATTTCTTGAGCCAGCATGGTTTTCTTCCCAAATAATACTGTTAATTTTGGTGAATTTACTAGCTCACTCCTAAATGACCTAGATATATTCAGTGTAACTTTTGAGAGGCTGTCTTGTTTGTAGTGCAGGAAGTTTATGTGGAAAGCACCTATGGAGTAATGCCACTTCAAATGAGAGATAAATGTACTGTATATCATTTGGAAGATGGGAACTTTGCTTGGTCTGCAAATATGCATCTATCCCACGGTTACATCACATAGATTATCCTCCAAATGTTGTTTTAAAGGATGCATGTGTAATTAGAAATGTTTTCTTTTATATAATGCATTTGTGAATTTAAATTAGACTTTCCTTACAGAAGAAGATTTAATAAGGCATATATGGTTCCAATAAAAATGTAACTGGATTCTTCTCCCAGGTTTATTTTAAATATTAATCAGCATAGTAAAGTAGCCTAATAATGGTTGAATTTGATGTATGCTGTTTTCCTAGATATGGTATCTGTGAAGTGCTCCATGGAACTTATCATCTATAAAGTTCTTGTGTTCTTGTAAAAGGCCTGTCATAGTTTTTAGCTTTATGGAACTTCAGAGTAGAATTTCAACCTCACCACTATCTTTTCACCAATTGTTCTTGCTCCTCTGAAGCCAACACCAGTATAAACACTGAGAAAACCAGTGGTGGAAAAAAGGAGTTAGACAAACAGAAACTGGCAGATAACAGTGTGAGCTCCGAACCCTGCCTTCCCACCTTGCTCTGCATGAGCTCCAGGCCCTAGCCAGCCTGAGTTGGGTTTGCCTGAGTAACCCTAGTAAATTCTAGTAATTTCTTGGTCCTCATTTTGTATTTGCCATTTCATAGGACTAGGCTTATCTCGTGTTTTCAATTCACAATTTTAGTATTGGACTTAAAGTTTTGCCTGGAAAAACTTTTAGCAGTGACCTTGATAGTCAGCCTTGCTCTTGCCAAGAACTTTCCAGGATCAAAACTCCATTCTTTTATTCTCAGTGTCTGCTTCAACCCCACTGTGGACAAATTTCAGGACCTAAGGCCTGGCCACACTCCTGACAGTGTGTTGTTTCAGTCTGGAGTCTTGTGCTGCCAAGTTCCACTTGGCAAAATCTTGTCTGTCCTTGTTGGCAGGATCAAATTTCCATCCTCCATACCCCTCCAGGCCACTGTAATTTCAGTTGCTCACTACCCACTAGTGAATTAATCCTTCCTTCATTAGGTTGTTCTGGCCCAGCCCCAATCTATTTCCTGTGCCCACTGTTCACTTGAAGTCTGGCACACAGCTGAGCCATGACATTTTACCTTCAGTCACCAATATGCCACAGGAGGGTGTACTAGCATAGGCATTCTGACCCAGGCTGGATGTCCTCCAACTACTGCTGTTTTGGTAAAATTCAGATGAGTTGAACGAAAGTTAAATATATTCAACCTGTTTCATTGAGGGTGTACAGAAGGAGTGGCTCCTAGGTCTTTACTTACAGGACCCTGTATTTCTGCTGATGAAATGTCCTAAAGCTCTGCTGCTGAGTTTCATTTATCACACAGAGCTGTGGCCCTGGAAACTATTCACTTGTCACTTGTCATTCTGGAATACATCCCTCCCACTGGAATTACCCATGGAATCTGGATTAGAGAGAAAACTGGTTACTGAGTCAATTCTTGCCCATGATCATTTGAAGTTCCATCAGTCTAGCACTCTGCTAGGAGAACCCCATGTAGTGGTAATTCACAGATTTAGAATTCATGTAAATTTCAAATGTCATTTGGTTCTTTGATACATATTAATGATAGTGTTGATTCCCGTGTGTGTGTACACACACATATATATGCATATCCATTGTAAAAGGTTATCGAACGCAGTAACTTCTGTGGTTTTCCACTTTCTCTGAGCAGGATGGTCTACAGAACTTTTGTTATATGCACGCCCCTGAAAGCATTGACATGGGACAGAAGTGTTAATATATGGTGCCCTTCCTTCTTTGCCTGTGATTCCCACATGTGCCCTAAAGCATGACACATGTGAGGTCTTTTGTGAAGAGAGCCTACAGGAAACTGGCATGGTTGTGGTGCTTCCTTGCATGAAACCCTCCCTTCTTTTCACCCTACCCCTGTGTCCATCCCATCTCAAAGGGACCCACCACCCTTTCCAGCCTTCCCAAGTGCAGCCACCACTCTGCTTTTCCTGAAGTAAGTCACTTTCACTCACTTGATCCATTTGATCTAGGAACTGATGACCCATCTGAGTGGGCAGGTAAGAGCCACATCTCCCTCTGAATGCTTGTGGTGTCTCCTCTCTTTAAAATTAAATGTCACCTCATAGTAATTATATTGATTTTCTCCAAAGTTGAGTTTATGGGAGAATATGATAAGTACTCTTGAATAAATACTTCTTAGAGCCTAATGTGTCAATCCATTCATCTGATCCCTCTGCACTTATCACTTGAATGTATATCTTTGTCATAACGGTTTCTTGCCATTGCATCCATGTGCCAGGCACACTGGATGCTGGTTTGGATGCGTAGGAAAGGGGAGTCCAGGGCTCTGCCTTCCAGGGACATGCGATCGGCATGAGGCGAGAGCAGCTCAATACATCTCAGATTTAGAAGGAAATGATAGATATCATATTAAAACCCTAGGGTTTAAAACAGCAGAAGTTATTTATAATTCTGGAACCAGAGGTCTGAGATCAAGGTGGTGCCAGTGGGACCATATTTTCTTCTACACTAGTGCAGAGGAGGTGGGGAGGAGAGAAAATTCCTCCTCACTTTGGCCAGGTTTTGGTGGCTGTCTGCATTCCTTTATTTTTGAGATAGGGTCTTGTCTATTGCCCATGCAGACCTGACACTCGGAATCCTCTTGCCTCAGCCTCCCAGGTAGCATTCCTTGTCTGTGACCACCTCCTTTTCTCTGCATGTGTGGTCATGCTGCCTCCTCTTTGTGTGTCCTCTTTGAGACATGAGATGACATCAAAATTCCACCAGAAAATCCAGGACAGGCTTTGTCTCTAAAGACTCACCTTAACCACATGTGTTGCCATGTGTGGCAGCCATGGGCTCTTGTCTTTGGGAGGTGGGCATCTCCTTTGTCACACCTCCATTTAGACACTTGCAGATGTCATTAATGAACAAATTCTACTTCGCTAGTTTATCAGTGTCCTTCAAAATGTGTGGTCTGTATGTTTTGAGAAGTTAATACAGGGCAGCTCATTCCATTTTCAGAGAGTTGTGAGGAGCAGATCTTCTCTGTACTGAGCGAAAAATTTAATTTTTACTCACTATACTCCTTTGGTTTCCTTATAATTCTCAGAGTAAGGATGAGAAATCTTCTCAACTTTCTTCCACACAAACATGTACATACACACACAAACCCTTTACATTTTGATAGTGTAAAGGCGACTCAGACAATAGGTTTGTGGAATTTCACCTAAGAGTTTTAAAAGAAAGGTTCTCCTTTAATTTCCTGTCACTGCATTATCTAAAAGCCTTAACATTTTAACATTTTTAATGAATATGACCTAAGCCAAAGTAAGTAGCCGAGGAAAGTATATGGAGATATTGTTGACTAAAAATTAATGCCTTGTTCATCTGATGTATTTTCTTTACTCTTTCTTTAAAATATTACTTTTTGTGTGTCAGGAGCAAAATGATTTCTATTATTAATATTTTATAATCTCTATATTCAAGATACTTTTATGTTCAAAAAAAGATATCTATTTTGTTTGCATATGAGATTAGTAGATACAAATGCCCTGTGCCTTCTTAAAAAAAGTTTTCAACTTGATTGTATGTGCACTTTCAGGTTTTCGTGTTCATTCTTATCATTTTTGGTTACATTCAGGGAAGAGTATTCTGCCTCCTTAATTCCACTGTTCTCCAACACTGAACCCTTGACAACTGGCTTCCATATGGTGCTCACAGGAACTACTCTTGGAAGTAACCTGAACAAGTGTAACCTGAATCGCAGGTTACTGATGTTTTTTGTTATCTATGTTTCATTCAATAGTATATTATTTAGTCTCCAGGTGTTGGAGTAATTTCTGTTTTTTATTTTGTCATTGATTTCTACTCTCAGTCCAGTATGATCTGATAGAAAACAAGGCAGTATCTCTATTGTTTTGCATTTCCTAAGGGCTGCTTTGTGGCATAATATGGTCTATTTTTGAGAAGGTTCCATGTGCTGCTGAGAAGAAAGTGAATCCACTCATTGATGGATGGAATATTCTATATATGTCTATTAAATCTAGGTTATTGATTGTGTTATTGAGTTCTATGGTTTTTTTGTTCGGTTTTTGTTTGGAAGATCTATCTAGTGGTGACAGTGGTGCATTAAAGTCACCCAGAATTATTGTGCTGTGGTCTATGTGATTCCTGAAATTGAGAAGGATTTGTTTGATGTACAGGGATGCACCATTGTTTGGGGCATAAATATTTACTATTGTTACATCTTCCTGATTTATGGTTCCCTTAAGCAGTATGAAATGTCCTTCTTTATCCCTTCTGACTAACTTTGGCTTGAAGTCCACTTTATCTGATATAAGGATGGAAACCCCCGCTTTTTTACTGAGTCCATGTGCGTGGTAGGTTTTTTCCCATCCTTTCACCTTTAGTCTGTGGATGTCTTTTTCTATGAGATGAGTCTCTTGCAGGCAGCATATTGTTGGGTCTTTATTTTTAATCCATTCTGCCAGTCTATGTCTTTTGATTGAGGAGTTTAGGCCATTAATGTTCAGGGTTATTATTGAGAAATGATTTGTATTCCCAGTCATTTGGCTTATTTTTGGTTTTTAAGTTGGCTTGGTTTCTCCTTTGAGTGCTTTTTCTCTAAGGTAGTTCCTCCCTTTGCTGACCTCCATTGTTGTTTTTCATTTCCTCCTCATGGAATATTTTGTTGAGAACATTCTGTAGTGCAGGCTTTCTATTTGTAAATTCTTTTAACTTTTGTTTATCATGGAAGGATTTTATTTCATCTTCAAATCTGAAGGTTAGTTTTGCTGGGTATAGGATTCTTGGTTGGCAACCATGTTCTTTCAGAGCTTGAAATATGTTGGTCCAGGCCGTTCTAGCTTTTCGAGTCTGGATTGAGAAGTCGGCTGCTATCCGTGTGGTCTCCCCCTATATGTAATCTGATGTTTTTCTCTCGCGGCCTTCAAAATTCTATCTTTATTTTGAATGTTAGGCATTTTCATTATAATGTGCCTTGGTGTGGAGCTGTTGTGATTCTGCGCATTTGGTGTTCTGTAAGCCTCTTGTATTTGATTTTTCCATTTCATTCTTCAGGTTTGGGAAATTTTCTGATATTATTTCATTGAATAGGGTGTTCATTCCTTTGGTTTGTATCTCTGTGTCTTCCTCAATCCCAATAATGCTTAAATTTGGTCTTTTCATGATGTCCCATAGTTCTTGGAGATTCTGTTCATGATTTCTTACCATCTTCTCTGTTTGGGCGACTTTATTTTCAAGATTAAATATTTTGTCTTCATTGTCTGAGGTTCTGTCTTCCAAGTGGTCTCGTCTTTTGGTGATGCTTTCCATTGAGTTTTTAATGTGGTTTATTATTTCCTTCATTTCAAGGATTTCTGTTTGGTGTTTTTTTTTTTTTTTTTTTTTTTTGAGACTCTCTCTTTGTTGAAATGATCTTTTGCTTCCTGCAGGTGCTCTTTCAGCTTATTGGTATTATCATTCATTGCCTGCATTTGCTCTCTTATCTCATCCTTTGCTTCACGAATCATCTTAGTCATGTATAATCTGAAGTCCTTTTCTGACATTTCTTCTAACATACTGTCATTGGATTCTATTAATATAGAATCTAGATTTGTTTGGATCATTTTCTTCCCTTGTTTTTTCATGTTGTTCATGTATCTTCCCCTCTAGAAGTGCAGATGTGGGGTATTGAAGATTTCCCATGATAGGCTTATAGTGGCCCTATAGGTTTCCAAAACCCTTTCATTAAGGGGAGATCAATATTTGCAGTGCCCAGATAAGACACTATGCAATCCTAGACCAAATAGCCCCTATGTGGTCAGTAACAAAATTGTCATAATAAACAGAATGTGTTAAAATATTATCTTCAATAAAACAAAGAGATTGCAATAAGGTCTGCAGTGTCTCATGGAGGACAAAGAGGATGCAGAGGGATGTAGAATGTAGCTGTTAATGGGATAAGAAATGATTATACAGAAGTTCTGGATAATAGAAAGGGTGAGAGTGTAATCAAAAGAAATTGGATGTTAGCATGCACAAAAGGTTGAAAGAGACTCTAAGGGAACAGGTAAACAAACGTAAAAGAGAGCAAGAAAAGTAAAGAAATATAAACTTAAAATTTTTCTATAAGGAAAAAAAAGAAAATCTACAGTATAACAGTCATTTAGTAATAAAACCTCCCAGAGTTCAGTAGCCTGATTCATGAGAGGTACCTGACAATGAGCGTCAAGCCTCCAGCAGGTGTCTCAGGATGGGATTTACCTCACCTAAAGATCGGAGCTAAGGCTTCCAGGATTATCCAAGATGGATGCTCTGGCTTCGAAATGTATTGGCAAATGGGGAGCTGCAGCTTAAGGTGTGGACGTGGTCAACTTGAGGTCCTGGAGGCGGGATGCAGTGGGTCAGGCAGGGGCCCTGGAGGTCCAGTGTGTTTGGTGTGGTTGTGGGATCCTGGAGGCCAGGTGCAATCAGTCGGTCTGTGGTCCTGGTAATAGGGCACAGTCAGTTGTTCTGGATGTCCTGGCGGCAGGGAGCAGTCAGTCAATATGAGGGCCCCAGAGGCAGGGAGTGATGGGTCTGGCTAAGGGATCCTGGAGACGGGGCTCAGTTAGTCTGGCCAGGGTCCTACGGAGCCTGGCTGTTGTCTCAAAATGGCGGCAGCCATGTGTAATCAAACCAGCAGGTACTGTAACAGTGAACTTCCAGGCAACAGCAGGCAGCTGGTGTTCCACTGGTGGTCGGCGATCAGTTTGCTGACTGTTGTGGGACAATCGGGAGGTGATCCTCGTGCATTGGGTCATGGATAGGTGTAAGGCAGGCGATGGACAGGCGAGAGGCAGGCAAATGGTGGATAATAGGTGCCTGACAGTGAGCAATCTGCACTCCAAAAAGGCGTCGATATGCTGGAAGACTGCAGGTCATCACAGCAGACAAATGGGGTAAACACTAGGGAATTGATAAGCAGCAAAAACTGCCTCACCAAGAAACAGATATCCTCTGCTTGAAACCTGAGTTACGGAGTGACAAGGAACGCAGCCTCCCTCTAGTTCACCATCTTGGATCTGAGCCTTTTATTTTATTTTTATTCACTTATTTATATGTGGTGTTGAGAATCAAACCCAGTGCCTCTCACATTCTAGGCAAGTGTTCTACCACTGAACCCCAACCCCAGCCCCTCCATTGGGATTTTGATTGGAATAACATTTAATCTGTAGATCAATTTGTAGGGAACTGACATCTTAACAGTATTGAGTCTTGCAATCCATGATTATAGTGTATCCCATCATTAACTTAAATATTCTTTAGTTTTTCAGAATGGCACTGTTTTCATCTAGACATAAATGATTTTAGTCCAGCTTGGGTTTATTAGAACTTGGTTCCTCCATTTTTGAGGGTTGCACTATATCTAGACTGCTGTTATGTCCAGAATTTAGTCCTATAGGACTCCAGATAGATGCTCTAGATGGTTATGAGGGACCCTCTGACTTGACCAGCCATGAAATTCAATTGTTTTTCCACAAAACAGATTGCTGACATTCCTGCCTTGCTACCTCTTCTCCTGCAGAGCTATTTAGTCCCATGGCCCTGGGATGTTCTCCAAGGCAAGGGAGCATATCAGGCCAAACTCACCCAAATGTGCCTTTCCCTTCCTTGAGAGTTTGGTCCTGTAATATCAGGTTGCACTTTGAGCAGTCCACACTTTTAATTTTCAAACAATTTATTTTTCAATTATTTATTTTTTGTAATGCTGGGGATTGAACTCAGGGCCTTGTGCATGCAAGGCAAGCACTCTACAAACTGAGATATATCTTCAGCCCTACTGTTTTAAATAATTCTCCCTAGAGAATTTGATTTGATAGAGTTAAAATATTAATAATTTGAAATTTACATTTAAAGACTGTGTGTTCAGCAGATCCAAAAATGTTCTAAATTGTTACTTTTGTTTAGGAAAGGCTGAAACATGGTTGTGACAATGTCTGTCAATGACAGTGGCAATATTTTACCTGATTCTTTCCTTTTGTTTGCTGTCCTATTCCTGTATGTGTGCTTTTAGGATGGAACATAACATACATAAAAGAAAATCTCTACTAATGTCAAAATTAAATAAGGTACACACATACACATATGTATATATGTATTTATCTCTTAAAATAAAATCCTAAAAGTATTCTAACACCCATCAGTAGTAAGGCATATTTTATCCAGCTTTCTTCTTCATCATAATGAATTTGTGATTTTCCTTAAGTTCTTCTTAGTCTGTGGTGACTGCTAGAGTTACTGTAACAAGATATGTGTCCAAAACAAAATACAAAGAACAAAAATAAGGAAGGAACAATAGGAGGAATAAGAAGAAAGTAAAAGGGCTTCTCTCTAGCCTGGAATGGTCCATGATAAGATCAAAATATACAACCAGTAACTGCCCGTTACATTTCATTGACAGTTCCATTTACAGCAGAAACTGTTAAGAGTGGTCTATTGATCAGTACATAATCAGAGTCTCTAAATAAAGAAAACAGGATAAATGGATGTCAAATAAATTGACTACCCTTCTTTCTCCAATTTCCCTTTGCCCTTTAGGATTAATGGGTAATGCACTGTGAAGTATTCTGTACTTCTAGTTACAACATATTCTTGGAAAGAATTTTACCTATTTTGTGATTCTATTGCACCTGCATCCCTGCCTCATCAGACTGTGTATAAGGTAGATTAACCTGTCTCACATCACCATACACACACATTTCATTGTTTTACCCAAGTCAGGCCTATGATTAGATTAAATTTAGTTGAGAAGTCTTGAGATTAGCAAGATCCAATGGTTATTTTCCACTTATAAAGTAGAAGTGCCCTGAAGATACAAAATAAAATTTAGTCATTTACATATTCCCCATAGTCAGATCTTTTTTTTAATGAAATATGGAAGCAATAGAAGTAATTGTAATGGATAAATTAGAATGCAAATTAATAAAGAAGAAGCAAAAATTTGTCGAGACTCAGAGATGTGGACACTGACACTAGCAACCTGACTTTTTGCTTTGATATAGTCTCCCTATATATTCTTCTGCTAGTTGTATCTTACTTTTAAAATGCTTTTATTAGCGAATTATAGTTACACATAATTGTGGAATTTAGTTTTGCATGATCATACATGCATGGAATATATTTTCTCCATTTCAGTTCCCAATGTTTCTTCTTTCCCTTCCCATCCTCCCTCCATATTTTAACCTTCC
Source organism: Sciurus vulgaris (assembly GCF_902686455.1). Classification (NCBI taxonomy): domain Eukaryota; kingdom Metazoa; phylum Chordata; class Mammalia; order Rodentia; family Sciuridae; genus Sciurus; species Sciurus vulgaris. Next base: position 130,860,198 of record NC_136468.1, on the reverse strand, counting down.
TTTATTCTACTGGTCTCTTACTTATTTATTGTTTTTTAGTTGGTGCTTTATAGGTGTACATAAAGGTAGAATTCACCATGGTATATTCATATAGGTATATAGCATAATTTGGTCAGTTTTATTCTTCAGTTTTCCTTTTTCCTGTTGTATTTCTCTCCTTCTCAATCCCCTTCCTTTATATCACTCATCTCTCTTCTGTTTTTATGGAATTCTGTGCCTGTTTCTACTTATTTTACTTTAGCATCCACATATGACATAAAACATTTGACCCTTGATTTTTGAGTCTGGCTCATTTCATTTATCATAACATTTTCCAGTTCCATCCATTTTCCAGCAATGTCATGATTTTATACTTCTTTATGGCTGACTAAAACTCCATGGTATTAATATATTCCATATTTTTGTTATCCATTCATCCATTGATAGTCATCTGTGTTTTTTCTGTATCTTACCTATTTTGAATTGCAGTGCTGTTAACATTGATGTAATTATCTCTATAATGTGCTGATTTTAAATCTTATGGATAAAAACCAAAGAGTGGGATAGCTACATCATGCATTTCCATTTCTGGCCTTTTTGAGGAATCTCCACCCTGCTTTCCTAAGTGGTTGTACTGATTTGCATTTCTACCAACTATGTGCACGTATAACTTTCTCCCAATTCCTGTCAGCATTTATTATCATAAATATCATTCTGACTGGAGTAAGATGAAATCTCAGTGTAATTTTGATTCACATTTTGCTGATGGCTAGGTATGTTGAAAATTTTTTCATATAAAATAATCTATTTGCTGATGACATGATTCTATATTTAGAAGACCCAGGACACTTCACTAGAAGACTTCTGTAACATATGAAAATTTCATCAAATAGAAGGATACAAGATCAACACACAAAAATCAATAATTTTCCCATAGTGCAATAATGATTCTGCTGATAAAGAAATCCATAAAACTATCCCATTCACAGCAGTCTAATAAAAAATAATAAAATACCCAAGGGAGTGAAGGACTTCTATAATGAAAACTGTAGAACACTGGAGAAAAATTGAAGAAGACCTCAGAAGATAGAAAGAATTCCAATGTTTTTTGGATAGGCAGGATTAATATTATCAGTGGCTAAAGTAACAACCTCTATATAGATTTATTTCTATCCTCACCAAAATAGCAATAAATTTCTTCACAAATAAAAAAATATGTTCCCTAGAAAAATAAGCTCTAAAATTAATGTGGAAGACTAAGAGAAACAATAGCCAAAGCAATCCTGAAGAAGAGTGCTGCTGGAGACATTCCAATATCAGATCTCAGAATTATACTTCAGTATAATAGTAACAAAATCTGCATAGTATTGGCATGAAAACAGACAAAGACCAATGGAATAGAATTGAAGATACAATAACAAATCCACAGAGATATAGTCATCTGATAATCAACAAAGATGCCAAAAACATATTGGAGAAAAGTTTTCCTTTTAAACAAATGACATTGGGACAATTGGTCATCCACATGTAGGAGAATAAAACTAGGTTATCTTTTGTCCTCCATAAAAGTTAACTCAAATTTGATCAAAGACCTAGGAATTAGATCAGAAAATTTGCAACTGATACAAAAAACATAGGCAGAAGAGTCCCAACATACTGGCTCAGGCACCAGTGTCCTTAATGAGACTCTTAAAGCTCAAGAAATAAAACCATAATCAAAAAGAGGAGGGGCTGGAGATATAGCTCAATTGGTAGAGTGCTTTCCTCATAAGCACAAGACCCTGGGTTCAATCCCCAGCACTGCAAAAAAAAAAAAAAAAAAAAAAAAAAAAAAAAAAGGTGTGGCATCAAATTGAAATTATCTGCACAGAAAAGGAAAACTGCGTGCAGTAAAGAGAGAGCCTAAAGAATAGGAGATCTTTGCACCTGCTCTTCTGACATATTCTGAATTAATATCCACATAAGTAAAGAAATTCAAAAGTTTAATCTAAAAATATCCCAATTAATAAATGGGCAAATGAATTGAACAAATGTTCCTCAAAATTAAGAAGTACAAATAGCCCATAAATGTATAAAAAAGTGTGCAATCTGACTTTTAAAACATTATTAGCTGAGTTTTAGACCAAAGTATTTGCCTTATGCAAAGCAACCAAAATTGCTTGTTAACAGATGGACCTTTCAGTTAGCTTGTATAGCTACAGAAACTGTGCTTTCAATGCATGCCAAAATCTTACTTCCTTCAAATAAAAGATGAAACAAAGTACACAGTCACACAAAATAAAATCCTTATCTCTGAACTCTCTTTGTTAAGGCATGTGGTGTCAGGGGTCATGTGCATATTGGCATTAGAATTCACCCCACATCATTTGTACACGTTGACTTTTTTCTTTAACTTTCTTTAAATTTCTTATATCTTATGGTTGTCCTTAGGAAGATTCAAGCACTGAGGTTTTAACCACATTTCACATTATTTTTCTCTTTTAATCCTCTCTGCCATCAAATCATTATATCATCACTTTCATCCCAGTGATTAGAATGTGCTTTATTTGCAGTTTCTTCATATTATTCGACACCATAGTGTCCCCACTTGTAAGGCTGAGCAAACCGTAAATAGAAATGGATAGCTAAGCATCTCAAAATTTTAGAAAAAAGCCTCCAACACAAGAGAAACCAACAACTGTAGACAGGAAACCCAGAAGGTTCAGAGGCCATATTGAAAGTAGACCTCAAAGAGACCATGATTAGTAGACTCAGAGACATGGGGACATTGGATCTGCCAAAGATGAGGAGAAATCTGTGAAGAAGAGTAGTTATGGAAAAGGAAGATCACTGGGAAGTTGAAAACACCATAACCCTAAAATTATAAAAAAGCAAAAAATTTGGGGGGCTAAAGTCAAGGAAACCTCTTGGAAAGAACATACAGAGAGACAAATTGATAAAAAGAAGGAAGGGTGCAATCATTTTAGGCACAATTCAGGTAACATCCAAATAATAGGAATTCCAGAGTGATAGAAAATAGATATTAGAGAGAAGGAAAGAAAAATAATACAGAAATTTCACCAAAAATAGAGTATGTGAGTCTCCAGACTGAAGTGAATTAAGTGAGTGTTCTGGATAATGGATTAAACAAAAATCTTAGCCACATGTTGGGGAGAGATTTAATTAAGTACCTGATCATAAATGTTCACAGAGTGAAATGGCAGGTTCTAAACAAGGGATATGCCAAAAGGGACACTAGAGTTCTCTGAAGCTGGAACACAATGATTAAACTAAGTAAAAACTGTGTCTCCAAATGTTGCAGATAAATACAATATGAGATTTGTAACACACACACACACACACACACACACACACGAGAGAGAGAGAGAGGGAGAGAGAGAGAGAGAGGAGAGAGAGAGAGAATCAAGATCCATGTCCACCTGTATTTATCTACTCTACCCTGCTTTCAGATATAAATCTCTGAGTTTCGTCAAATGTCAGTCCTGTTTCCCATTAGTGTCCTCCAAAACCCAGGTTTATGACTAGCTGTCTCCTTTTCTCCACATTACTGGATAATCCTCTTTAACACAGAGATGATCTCTGATAAATATGATCTCTAAAAGAATCACACATGATTTCTCTTCCCAGCTCTTATTTCTTTATTTGTTGTTTCTCCATGGAGCCATGGAGTGGTGGAGTGGTAGCCTGGGTGGGTCAGAGCGCTCAAGGCTCTGGCGCCACGTGGAGCCTGCCATGCAGGCATCGTGAGCCAGTGACAAGTGGAGACAGGGCTCATAGACCTGCAGCGGCCAGACCTGGGCACAGTAGGGTGGCCTGCTGCATAATCCCAAGCCATGTAGCACTGCAGCTCCATCAATGATCTCAACCTCTCAAATTCCAACCTGTACTGAGAAAATGGAAGAGGGTCAGACCTGAATGGATGGTGGGACTAAATAATTAACTAATTAACATTAGTTATTGTTCACATTGACTTTTTTAGTTCATTAGCTCATTTCCAAACTCATTAGCATAAGTTTCAAAGAATAGCATTGGTACATTTTTCAAATCCTAAGTAGCATAACTTTGGAACAATCCCAGTAACCTAAGTGCCATACAAACCCTTTGGGGAGCACATTTTGAGGAAGAAAGCCTTCCATCAGGTCCTGTGTTGAACTGCGACTCTTCTACTCTCGTTCTTCAACAAATATTCACTTCTGGCCTGTGAATTTCATTCTGGGAATTCAGGACACAAGAACTTTGAAAGAAAAAGAAATTGAAGGCAAGTTGCTGGGGTATTACTGCACTGTGGCACTTCTGGGTAGTGGACTATCTCTGGTTTTACAGTGTTTCTTCTTTTAGTCCTTCCAGAGGTCAGAATGTTCCAAATATTTCTATAAGGACTTTTTACTTTTGTTTTGTTCTTGCATTGGCAAATACAAAATGGAGCAGGGTATTCATTTATTGATTTGGTCTCATTGGATTGTGCATCAATCAGAATAGCTGCCCAAATCCCAAGCTCTTTGCAAAAAAAAACAATCCTGTGAAAGAAGGTGCAGAACCTCATTTCCAGAAGGGAATAGGCAAAGTGGACCCCAGGACCACCTCCAGGTCTCTTTTTAGTTAATTCTAAGAAACCATGGCCAGCATGCTTGACTTTCCCAAACAGAACTCTTTATTTCTTAATAATGGTCTTCCCCAAGGCTAATGGAATCACACCATACACCTGCTGAAATTAACAATTCAAATACATGCATGCTGACAGAGAGAGAGAGAGAAAGAGAGAGAGAGAGAGAGAGAGAGAGAGAGAGAGAGAGTGATTGATTGATTAGAGTCGAGGTGAAGTCTGAGATTCTGTCTAGATTTTTTTGTTTGAATTTGTCCCTATGGGAGGCCAAGACATGAGATGGGTGAGCAGGTCAGTGGCTCCCTCCATTGCTCCTATTTCCTCGGGCTCCTTGTAGTGGGAACATCTCTTTACAGTGACCATAATTCTGATGTTAAATCATATGTGATTTTAATCTTAGAAATGACATATTTTGTAGATACTTATCAACTACATCAACTGCCATAAAACCAACCAAGTGTCACCTAAACCCTCTCCCACCTTGCCTAGCCAGTTTTCCCAGAAATTTTGAGCATAGTATTTTTGCAGTCTTTACATCCAAATCCAGAAAAAATACAAGAATTCAGGATCCTTCTACTATGTTCAGGACTCTCTTGGTTCACTTGTCCCATAAGAAATACAGCATTTTTAAACACATTGCCCAGAGCCAGTTAGACCTTTTACTTTCTATCCTTTCCCTAGGAGAACTGGGTTTGGTTATGGATGAATAGACTGGAAAGGGAGCTGTTGAATCTAAAGTTCTAGTTAATGGTGTTATTTCAGGTATCGTAGGAAGGGTCTCTGGATTCATCATAGGCCCAGGGTCTAAGTAGATAGCCGAGCCCACCCAGAGGGCACAAAGGTGGACACAGAACCCAGATGTTACAGGAGGCTGATGATGGATTCACTCAAGGTAGCTCCTTCCATTCATCTCTTCCCTATTTCTCTCCCCTGACACCTCCTCAAACACACTTGATGGTGGGAATGCCTGATACAGATTAAGCTATTTTTCTTACTTATCTTTGGGAATGCTTTCCTATCTTACACAAAGGCCTTGTTGTTCTGCTCTCAGGCAGAATGTACAGGCAAGATTGAAATGGGGTAGGGGAGGCTTTTCCCAGCAGCAAGTGTTCCCCAAAGAGTCCTCTGTGGACCCAGAGCATCTGTTCAAAGACTCAGCAGAATGTATTTTTCATGGTGACATACAGTTGTCCATCTGCCCAGGATTTTGATTGATGTGTGGTATGTGGGTCAAATGCCAAAAGCTGAGATGTTGAAACCAGAATTTTAAAGCCCTTATTTTAGATTTAAAATCCCTATGGTTCATTTAGAAGTATGTATAGGGATGGAACAGAGTAGACCCTATGGATCAGGTGGAGACCGATGCTGTCAACTCTCCACCTGTCCATCACCTGCACTTTCTGGCTGAGTCACACTTCACCTTGTTCTGGGCATCCATGTTCCCAGCATCAGGAATAGGTAGGTTATGTACAATCAAAGATCATCATTGTCCCAGGCTTCCTGACAGTGTCCCACATTCCAGTACCAAGTAGAATGTAGAGCATTTCTAGGAATGATTTTTTTTTTTTTTTTGATCCAATAATTGTTTGGGGCTAAGTTTTTTTTTTTTTTTTTTAACTAAGATTACAGCTATCAGAGAGTGATTCTTAGGACTAGATTACAGCTATCAGAGAGTGATTCTTAGGACTTCTGTAGCCATCTTGTGAGGATCTTGATCTTCAGGATCTTGTAATCATGAAGATGAAACTCAAGACACAGTCAATGCTGGGACCGGAAGGTAGAGAGGGATGCACCCGTGGGATGTTCCTCCAGTTTTTAGACTATACAGTAAAGCCCACTTGGTGCTAAAAAACCACTGGGCTTCCAAAACAGTAGATGATGAACGCATCTACTGCAATCACAGAATTTCATTGCATTCTTGTCCCACTCTTGATAATTTACAGTTTACCTCTCAGTAATTCCCTTCTCCACCATGTACTGGGTAGCTTGTTCCATAAGGGTCAGCAGAGTCCAACACATTCCAGCACTGGCTACACACTTGGTAACTCCTAAATCCTGGACCTTTTAGCAATATCTAGAAATATTTGTAAGTTTTTCTGTTTTACCCATTCTCCATAAACTCCTGAGGAAAAGGAAAGAAACTTCATCTGTGTGTTCTGGAGGAGAGAAGAACAGAGGTAGTAAATTGCACAACCAAGGTCACTAAGTGAGAAGATCTCCTGCAGTGCATGATCCAGGGCAAACCTCCTTGTGGCCTTCCAGCTGGTGTGCCTCCATCTTCAACCCCCAGCCTTGAGCTCATTGTGGTGCTGGGCATCCAACTGGAGAAACCTCTGCAGAGGGTTCAGGGTTGGTTATAGGAGGTTGGCAAGGTGTGTACACTAGGGCAGGGCTCCTGCAGCTGTTCACCTGCCATTGGCTGGGAGTTGGTCACATGACCTAACTGCCTTGATGCTGAGAGTAAAAAAAGACCCAGCAGGGAGAGGAAACTGATCCAGCCAGTGAGGATTCACTCACTGAAAATTTTTAGTCTAATTCCAGGAATGTTTTTTAAACTTGAAACAAAAGAATAACATTATTAACATGCAGCCTATGTCTACTTGTGCAATATAGTTTGGAATCATCATGCAAAGTCTTTGTCATATACATTTTAAATAAGGAAAAGTCTTGTAACGAGAGAGATAAATGCGACTGTTAGATGCCATTATGTAAAAAAAAGTAGCCATTCCTTATCTCGGATTAGAGAATATATGTATGTGTGCATACACACACACACACACACACACACACACAAACATACATGTATATATATATATAATGTGAAAGAGATAAATATATATATGTAAAATACAACTGTGATATATTCTTGCTGCTTTTTAATCTGTAGTTATGGAAATGAGTAGTCTTTAATTCAAAGACAATTTCCATAACACATCATGCAAATTATGGTCAGAGAAATGTAAATATATCAGTAGAACCATTGCCATTTTTACAGTGGGCACTACATTTGTGTTCAATTACTAGGAATATCCTTTTATTTGCATGACTAGGTAATTATATACCATGTATGTCCATGGCAACAGATGTTTAGTACATGGTAGGTAGGTACTGCCAAGAACTTCAAATACAAAAAAGAAATAATTCTATACTATTAATATTCTTATTATCCCATTCCATATGATCCTATTTTTGTTCTAATTATTAAGTACATATTAATTCTACAAAATAATGGGATTCCTTGGGACAATATCATACCTGCATATGAATACATTGATCATGTCTACCCTATTTCTCTCCTTTTTCTCTCCTACCCCTTCGCTCTGAACCCCTAATAGACTCCTTTTGTTGTTATTTTTTTATAGATTTTACGTGATTTTGTGTATTTGGAGTCCTATAAGCCTCTTGAACTTGATTTTCCATTTCATTCTTCAGATTTGGGAAATTTTCTGATATTGTTTCGTTGAATAGATTGTTCATTCCTTTGGTTTGTTTCTCTAAGCCTTCCTCAATCCCGATAATTCTTGAATTTGGCCTTTTCATGATATCCCATAGTTCTTGGAGATTCTGTTCATGATTTCTTACCATCTTCTCTGTTTGTTCAACTTTGTTTTCAAGGTTAAACATTTTGTCTTCAATATCTGAGGTTCTGTCTTCCAGGTGTTCTATCCTATTGGATATGCTTTCTATGGAGTTCTTAATTTGGTTTATTGTTTCCTTCATTTCAAGGATTTCTGTTTGGTTTTTTTTTTTCAATATCTCTAACTCTTTATTGAAATGATCTTTTGCTTCCTGTATTTGCTCTTTTAACTATTGATTGGTGCGATCATTCAATGCCTGCATTTGCTCTTTCATCTCATTGTTTGCTTCCCTGATCATTTTAATTATGTACATTCTGAACTCCTTTTCTGTCATTTCTTCTGCCACGCTGTCATTGGGTTTTATTGATGTAACATCTAGATTTGTTTGGGGCATTTTCTTCCCTTGTTTTCTCATTTTGTTCAGGTATTGGTGGACCGCTAAGATATTGCAGATTTCCTCTATTGACTTATAATGTCCCTGAAGAATTTTAGTTTATCCCCTCTTAGCCTTCAGTAGACTGAAGTCTTGGAGGAAGTTGATAGTGCGGTGCTCCACAAGGAAGCTACCTCTCTAGGGTTGGTGGCCTTCAGGTGGGGTATATTCCCTGCTACTGGGCAGAGGTGTCTCCACTTGTTGACCAGTGGTCATCCAAAGGGTAACTAGGCTGCAGGCTGAGGCAAGGCCTGTTTGGGCCTGTGTCTCTGGTTTTACCGTCCTTGTGGGAAAACCTCACCTGGCAGGGAAGACTCACCTGGTGGGGAGGTCTCGCTGGTCGGTTCCCCTCCTAGAGGTTCCCCTCAATCTACAACTACCGCCTGGGCTGGGCTGCCTTCCTCTGCAATGGCCCTACCTCCTGAGCCTGGGAGCCTCACCCTTCGCAGATGAGTCTCCTTAGGCTGCCTCTCCTCAGAGAATCTGCCCGCAGTCCTGGAACCTTTGCTCCGCCCCTAAGCGTGTCTCTGTGCGGCTCTTCCACCAAGAAGACTCCTAGGTCCTGGACCCTGCTCTGCACCTAATCACCTGGCTATGCGGCCTCTCCTCTGAGCAGCCACCTGGAGCCCCATACAATTGCTCCGAGTCCCAGAGACCCGCCGCACACCTCTTCCTCCAGACAGCCGCCTGGTGTTCCAGTGCGGTCACTAGGAGTCCAAGCAACTCACTGCGAAGCCTCCTCCTCCCGCCAACCGCCCGTAGCCCTGGGCAGTCACTCCAAGTCCAAGTGACCCGCCCCGTTCCTCCTCCTCCTCCAGGTAGCCCCCCGGGTGTTCAGGAGCAGTCACTGTGAGTCACTCTGAGTTGCTCTGAGTCCACGTGACCCGCTGCATGCCTCCTCCAGGCAGCCGCCCGGAGCTCTGGTGCAGCCACTGGAGACTAAGCGACCCACCGCGTTCCTCCTCCAGGCAGCCCCCTGGTGTTCAGGAGCGGTCGCTTTAAGTCCAAACAACTCACCACTCGCCTCCTCCTCTGAGCAGCCGCCTGGAGCTCCAATGCAGTCACTGCGAGTCCAAGCGACCCACCACGCTCCTCCTCCTCCTCCGGGCAGGCCCCGGTGTTCAGGAAAGGTCACTTTGAGTCCAAACAGCTCACCACGCAGCTCCTCCTCCGGCAACTGCCCATCGCTCTGGTATAGTCACTCCGAATCCAAGCAGCCACGCTCCTCCTCCTCCTCCTCAGCGCAGGCCCCAGTGTTCAGGAGTGGTCGCTCCGAGTCCAAACAGCTCACCGAGCAGCTCCTCCTCTGGCAACTGCCTGTAGCTCTGGCGCAGTCGCTCCAAGTCCAAGCGCCTCGCTGCACTGCTCCTCCTCCTCCTCTGCGCAGGCCCCGGTGTTCAGAAGTGGTTGCTCTGAGTCCAAACAGCTCTCCTCGCAGCCCCTCCTCTGGGCCGCTGCCCGGAGCCCCAGTGGTTGCTCCGAGTCCCAGTGCTGTGCTGAGCGGCCTCCTCTCCGATGCTCCCAGTTGTCCGAGTTCACTGCTCCGGCGGGGGGGAGGGGTGTCTCGCCGGGCAGCTCTACTTCACAAAGTTCCCTGTATTCCGGGACGACCGCCCCATCTGGGACGCCTCCCCAACGGGAGAGACTCACCCGGCTGCTTTGAGTTGGTCCCAAGTCTCTCAATTTCTCCTCTTTTGAATCCTGAGTCCTGGAGCAACATGAAATGCAGCCACCCTCTAGTCCGCCATCTTGAAACCTCCTAGATTTTACGTGAAAGAAAACTTTTGATCCTTGTATTTCTGTTTCTGGCTTATTTCACTTAACATAATGCTCTCTAGTTTCATCCATTTTCCTGCAAATGACACAATTTCAGTCTTTATTATTGAATAGTATTCCATTGTATACATATACAATATTTACTTGATCCTTTCATTTACTGAGGTTATCTAGAATGATTCCATAACTTGGCTGTTGGGAATAGTGCCACAATAAACATGGAGATGCAGGTATCTCTAACACATGTAAATCAAATTTTATTTGTCCATCCATTCATCCATTAGATATTGAGCATTGCAAAAATGCCAAGCACTAATAGATGGTGAGGATACACTGGTGAGTAAATTATATGTGGTTCTTAACTTTATGGAGTTTCCACTGTCTTGGATATACATAACAGAAGTTAATGACATAACCATTCAAATAAATTCACCATCACAGCCATATCAAGAAAGAAAAGTTAAAATGTTGAGAAAGCCTAAGCAAAAATCTGAATAAATCTGGCAAGGACAAGGTATGAAACTTGTGTGATACAGGTGTGATGAGTAGGAGACCTGGCAAAGGGGAACAGCATTCTAGCAGAGGGAAAGTGTGGTTTGACCCTGAGGTTGTAGCAACACTGGAAGGGAGTCAGGACCAGGAGGAAGTACCATCACCATCATTTTTATAAATGGGAAAATAGATCAACGGCATTTAGCCATAGGCCTAAGATCACATGGCTTGAGATTGATAGAGCTAGGCTGTGAATTCTGAGTGACTTTGTGTAATTTTCTACCCTATTTCATTTTTCAGGAGTCACCACACTTTGCTTTTTGGTAGTTGAACAATTACTGTGTTTGCCAAGAAGAGAAAATCGAGTAAAATAGTTTGTGCTAATATTTGGCTTGTCTTACTTGTGTCCTGAATAGTGTAAGACAGAGCTCCTTATAGCATTTGGCTTTGTGGGCTCTTTTTTAAGCTCATGAATTAATGGCTAAAAATAACTGCTCTAACTGTAGACATTAAGTCCTTGTGTCTGGAAGGAAAAATGGCTCAATGAAAATGAATCTGTTTCCCCTTATTCTCATAGATGTTTCTGCAAGCCCATTTAATAGGTTTCCACTCAAAATGACTGCCTTCCAGGGCAACTTCCAGCCCAAGGGAAATGGGGAAATTACATTGTGTTGCTGCTATGTTAAAAACCACCAGGGCTCTGGAGTAGGAAATAATGTGGAATGACTCCTAGGATGTGGGAAGGGTATCCTCCCAGGTGGAACCAGTTGCAGCTGGATATAGCCAGCATATGTTTGGGGTCTCACAAACCACAAGGACTACTCTTCACTCCCTAGGGAGAATTTGTGCTAAGAAGCTTGCATGTTGATGCCAGGACTTGCCCCTCTGGGTGTGGAAGAGAATCAACAAAGGCTCCCAGCCATGTAGGAGTGCCAGCTTGCAGGATGGAAGGTGAAATTCTGAAAATCTAGGACCTTGTGAACTCAGGGGCCTCATTGTCTGGGCTCTGATCATATCTCTGTCCCCTAATAGTGTGATGACTTTAGGCAACTTCAGAATTGCTCTATATTTTAGTTTGAAAAATAAAACTAGAAATTCATGGTTTGTGTTTTAAGTGAAATTACGCAGATTAATCTTATGGGTCTGGACCTGGTCCTCTCCATGGAGGTGTAGGCAGGCATAGATAGAGATGGAGATGGAAGAGTGTGGAAGATTGCAACATGGCCTGTTATTGTTCTTTTTAATTAATAGGAACTCTAAGCTATTGTTAGAGCTAGAAATCCAGCTGATCAGAGGATGAGAATAAAGGGCAGAAGGTAGGTTTTCTACTTCTGGCAGCTGCTATAGTGTGAGGTGAGCATACTGCATCACTTGTCCTGATATCAACCTTGCATTTTTATATTCAGTGGTTTGAATATGATTCATATCCATAAAAATTAAATGACTAAATGATGTTAGGGTTTGGATATGAGATGTCCCACAAAAGCTCATGTGTGTGAGGATCAAGAATATTCAGAGGTGGAATGGAGGGTTATGAGGGTGTAACCTAATCAGTGGGTTAATTCACTGATGGGTATTAACTGGGTGGTAACTGTGGGCAGGTAGGTGTGGCTGTAGGTGGCGTGTCCCTGGAGGCATGCCTTTGGGGTTTATATTTTGTCCCTGGTAAGTGGAGCTCTCTCTGCTTCCTTGTTATGTCCTGAGCTGATTTCTTCCATCAAGCCCTTCTACCGTGATGTTCTGCCACACCTCAGTCCCAGAGCAAGAGAGTCGGAAGACTATGGGCTGAGATTGCTTAAATCTTAAGCACCAAATAAATGTTTCCTCCTCTAAAATTGTTCTTGTCACATTGTTAGGTTACAACAATGAAAAAGGTACCTAAAACAAATAGTTAAAATAATTATTGTAGGAAATGGATATATTAAGTGCTTTGTCTAACTGAAATACAGTTTACCCAAATTCAAATACAAAAAGCAGAGTGTGGAAACACAGAACATAACCTTCAGGTCAGGAGTAGGTTTCAGTCTAATATATTTATAATTGGAAACCCAAAAGAAGAAAGAAAGGATGAATCAGGAAAAATTCATGTACTCGATGAAGTAATAGCCTAGAATTTTTTAAAAAGAATCAAGCTATTGATCCAATGAGCTCAGAGAACACTTAGATATTTCTTAAAAAGCTAGACATATCATAGTTTTATTCTGAAAAGCAACAATTAAAACAAGAACTTGAAACACATAGAACGTGCCATGACTTTCCAGAGGGGACTCTTCATCAACATGCACTTCCTGAAAAATGAGCTAACTGATGGACCCATTTAATCCTAGCCCAGCAGGGACTGAGATGAACACCCCCATGCTCTGAGAAGTTGCTTCTCTGTGTTCTGGCCATCCTGACTGCAGCTTCAGTGCTGGTTGATTCAGCTGACTGAAGGGCCCGCTGGCTGTAGTTAATATCAGGGGACTATGTTGCCGTGTCCTGCACACTCGTGTTCCCTCATTTATCTTCCCCATACTTGCAGACCCTCCTTAGCACTGACATTAAATTCACCTTATTCTTGGAAGCTCACTGAAATGCTTTCTTCTGGCCACCCCAAAAGTTATGATTTGGAAGTCACACATGGGGCCACATGGGCCATGCATATGACTTGCATGGGGCTCTTCAAGATTGCCAGGTGGTAGATATAGGGAAGCCCCTTGTCCTCAGGACGAAGTCCAACACCTAATCCTGGTGTTCCTGTTCTATATACAGGCCAACATGCTTATCCATTCATCATTTTTTTTGCTCTTAAAAGAGATCCCATTTCTCAATTAATAAGCTACTACTTATTGGGTGTTTACTATGTGTCAAAATTTGCCTTTTTCTGCTTTTCTGGGGGAATAAATCATATTATTAAGCCCTCATAGCACTACATTGATTTGGATCCTATGACAATTCCCACTTCATAGAAGAGGAGTATCAACTTAGGCCTGCCCAACATCCAAAGCCATGGAAGAAGAATTCAACTTCAGATCTGCTGAGACTCTGAACCAGGAGTGCACACTGATTACCTCTGCCACCACCTTGCTGATCTCATTGTTCTGTGCAAGAGCAGTCTCAAGGAAATAGGGCTTTCAACTGTAAAATTCAGGGAACTACAGCAGCTTTTTTTCCTATGTCTGAATTTTCAAGATGCTGAGTATCATTTACAAACTGTAATTCTATGCAGATCACATGGGAGTCTGTTTAAAAGTACCTGGGAATGCAGCAGATCTGGCCCAGAACCTGAAGTTCTGCACAGCTAGCAAGTTCCCAGTGGCTGCTGATGGCAGGTCAATGGACACAGTGGTCCATCAAGGAAGTAGCTGCAGTTTTCTACTGAAAATCTTTCAGCTGAGTTAGACCTGATACAAAATAACTTGTTGAGCCTGAAAATAAAAAGTGCTGAAAATATCAGGAGGACATGTAGAAAGTGCAAAGCAGCAGATGGAGCTGGCTTTGGAAGGCAAAGCTGAGGCCATTTAAACATTGAAATAAAGACACTAAGGAGTTATAACCCACTGAATATAATACTAATAATCATACATGAGCCTATACTAGTAATGAATGAATAAATACATGTTTGGAGAGAAGACACAGTAGAATGCTACCTAATAAAAGGAGAAGAAATGAAACAACAAAATCGCCATTGTGCTATCACAATAAAAATAATTGAGTCATGCAGGAACCCGCAATGGATACAAATGGGTCTGTGGAAACTGCATGAAGAAAATGATATTTACAAGGTCTTAAATATCTCCCCACAGATCATTTATTAATAACATGGGGAAAACAGTAACTTAAGTGGGAAAAAATATGACAATCACCACTTTAACTGAGGAATTGAAGACAAATTACCAAAAACAGGCTAATCAATGGACATTACAGATCTCTTAATGTGATGCCAGAGCATAACAGAAGTTCACAGTGATGGCATCCATGCCCAAAAATGCATATTCTAAATCTATCACTAGAAAACTTTAGAGACACTGAACAAAGGGACACAACAGGTTTTGTACTCTTGAGGAATGTTAGTGTCACGAAAGACAAAGAATGGCTAAGAAGTAGTTCCAGATTAAACAACACTAGAGTTTTGATAATTAATTAATTCATAATCTTGTATTGGATTCTCAAAAATAAATTTTAAAAAGTCTATGAAGAACAAATTAGAAAAAAATCTGAATATCTACTGTTGATAGAATTATTTATTAATGTTTTATTCCTTATTTTTATAATTTTACTATGATTATTTATAATAATGTGATTCATTCTCAGGAAATATATTCTACAGTTTTTAGATGGGAGAGACTTAATGTCTGTCTACAATTAGCTATCAAGTGGTTAGACGAAAAAGCTTACTCAGAGAAATAAGAAAAATGTGGCAAAAGGTTTGAATCAGGATGAAGGGAGATAAGAGTTCTTAATACTCTATTTAAAACTTTTCTCACATGAAATTACTTCAAAATGAAAAGCAGATTATGCACCTTAGTCCCAGCTACTCTGGAGGCTGAGGCAGGAGGATTGCTTGAGCCTAGAGGTTGAGGTCAGCTTGGGCAAAATGGTAAGACCTTGTCTCAAAAGGTAAATAATTAAAATAAAAAGTAGAGAAATAAAAAAGTAACAAAAAGCAATTTGCAGTCAAATAATTAATTAATTAGCATCTACCAAACACCAGACCTGTGCTGTACAAACAACAGTTAGATACAATCCCTGGTCTCAGGTGATTCCCAGTTTTCAGGAAGAAACAGGAAGAGCAACCCGCACTCAGGTCACCAAAATACAGAGCTAAGGTAAAAGGAAGAATGGATGGTTTATAAATAACCCTTAAGATGGAATGTGAGAAAGGTGGGTTATTTCATTTATTTACCTCTTGGAAACTCTCAGAGTGTTATCTAGTGCCTACCACAAAGGAAACACAACTTCAAATGTTTCAGTCCTGTGGTGTCACCTGGCTGCCTAGGGGGTGTTTTAGGACACATTCTGAGGCCATGTCACCTGGATGCCTAGGGGATGTTTTAGGACACATTCTGAGGTCATACCAGGTATCACAGCATGAAAGATTTGGGGGTCACTCTCTTCCCTTATTAGTCTCCTAGTTCTTCAGTCACAGAGTACCACAAGGTTTATGGTTGCATCACAGCTCTGGAAGGCTGAGATGAAGGTGTCAGCAGGTTGGTTCCTCCTGAGGTCTGTGAGGAAGAACCTGCTTCTGGTCTCCTTGGGCGCCTGGTAGTTGCTGGCCATTTTCAGTGCTCCTTGGCTGGGAGAAGCTTCACACCCTAACTCTGCCCTCCTATTCACATGGAAATCTCTCTGTATGCCTGTATTTATCTCTGGGGTCATGTCAGATTAGTACCCACCCTAATGACCTCTTAGAGTCTGCAAAGACCCTACTTCCAAATAAAGTCACATTGACAGGTGCAGGGTCTTATGAATTTAGCACCTTTTGGAAATACTTAATTCCACCCATAATACTGCCTTACTGTGACACTCACATCTCAAAGATTTTTTTCCCCAGACTGTCTTTCCAATCTTTTTTCTTATTCCTTCCTATAAAATCCCTTGTCCCAGATAACCTGCTGTCAGTAGCCTTGGAATGCTTTGTCTCAGTATCTGACCATGAGTAGCACATTTCCTCCCATTCAGTCAGATTGTTACATACTAAGCCTCTTCATGACTCACCTCCACGTTGCTTGCTGTCCTTTGTGGAATTTACATGGTGATCACTTTGTGTTCACTTGTCTGTTACCTCACTTGCTACTAGACTATAAACTACATGAAAGCAAATGCCTCACCTGGAACAGTGACTACTAGAGATCCACTGCCAGGCTCAGTCTCTGGCACATAGGAAATGCTCAGCACACCTGCTGGTGCCCTAAGTACAAGGACCCTTACATTTTCACCATATGAGTGTTTTATTATTTTGACCAATTCCTGGATCACTGGTCCAAATTATGCATGCTAGTTTCTGAATAAATACTTAAATTGGAGTAACCTAAGTGACAATAAGAGATTTATGGGAAGGAACAAAATGTCCCACAATAGGGCATTACTTGAACGCAAACTAAATAAGCATCTTTTTTTAGGGCTACCAATAGCAAAGAGAAGAAATACTCACCTGGAAGTAAATTAGAAATGTGAAAATAATAAAATGTAGGAAAACAATGACAAGAAAACAAAGTAAAATCCCAAACACAGAAAAATGCTCAAAAGCACATGAAAGCCTATGAGCCTACCTTGTATGTAGCCAGATTGTCAACAGTGGAAAAAACAATGACAGTAAATATTCATTTTGGATCAACTTGTCATTGTTTTTGCTCAACTTGCATTTTTGCAAAATTATTTTAGTATATTCAGTTTCAGAGCTTCTGTGCATTCTTTTTGCTGATTATCACAGGCATACAGAAGCCATTCGTTAAGTCATTAGATGTTAGTAATTGCTAGTATTATTATTACTGGTCTTCACTAGATATCTTTGTGGGAGCTAATAAGAAAATGGTTGCTAAAAGGTCTTTGTGTCTGGTCCAAGCTTAGACAGGGCTGGAAGGAGAGGCCAGAGAGCCTCTTCTTTCCCTGATCCACACTGACTTTTTCAATCTTGTCCATTCACTGACAACCTGGAACTAAGCTCACTGGGGTCAGAGTGCCTGGGGTCCAGTTTCACCTGGCTTTCTCAGGCTCACATTGCTAATCTGCAGGATTCTTAGGAGTGACTCAGCTGCCTGCCATAGTGCCAGCTGATAGAGTCTCATGGTCAGTCCCTCACAGCAAGGAATGTCACATTCCTGGTTTAGTCACCTGTGTGCAGGCAAAGCAAGAGGGCCCAAAAGGTAAAATTGAAGTCACACTGATATAATTTCTCAGCTGTTCTGTCCAGGTACCAGATAGCCGAAGACAGTGTGACACTGAAAAACAGACCTGATGTGACAGAAAAACAAGTGTTGGTGGAAAATGCACCATGTGATGACACAGGCAGAGAATCTGCTTTGAGTTTGATTTTTAGGCAATATTCTGCAAGACTTCAGAATAGCCAGATAAAGCCAGGTGTGGTAGTAAGTTCTTGTAATCCTCACAACTTGGGAGCCTGAGGCAGGAGTATCACAATTTCAAAGCCAGCTTCAGCAACCTAGGCAGGCCCTAAGCAACTTAGAAAGACCCTCAAAATTAAAAAAAAAAAAAAAAATATAGACTGACCTCAGACACTAAGGCAGTGAAGCCTTTAAGATTGAGGAAACAAGATTCTCTAAGTTTTAACCTCTAAACTCCAGAGGCTCCAAAGCAAACACAACAGGATCAGAACAGGGATTCCTAGGATGTGAGTGCCCAGAGATAAAGCTGAGGGATTTGCAGTCTCTATAGTGTCATGTGAAACACAGGGCAGTTGCCACCTAAAGACCCTGAGGACCTACCCTAGTAAACTGCCTCTCAAACACATAACCGATTTCTCACCCAACCCTGAGCTGCTTTGCTCAGTAATCATTCTTGCCCATAGCTTCTCCTTTGTATTCTCACTGCAAAGCTCTCAATTTCAGCTAGACTCTTGATGTAACCTTCTCACCAGTCTGCTCATTCTGTCTGTTCCTCAACGCATTCTCCCCAAGAGCCAGACTGTCTGAATTGCAGATCTAATTGTACCATGTACTGCTTAAGGATCCTCAGTTGTTTCTCCTACGTTCCAAAATAAAATTCAGACTCAATCACAGTAAAGCATGAGAGATGTGAATCTTCTTACTGCCTGTTCAAATATCCTATCCAAAATTCTCCCTTAATTTGGTTTGATTAACCATCTCCTGCTCCTTTATCTAATAATGGTTGGTCAAGTCTCTTTGCTTTGACTCCTGTTATTCTGTGTGACCAAAATGTCTCTTGATCCCCACTACTGGATGCTTACTTCATACATATAATCTGTCTTCAAGAAGATTTCCTAAACCCCTTAATGTTATTCCAGTGCTAACACTATGTACTTTTATGTTTTCCTGACATAGAGCTATTTTAGTGGCAATTTTCTGTTTTTTATCTGCTCAGCATCCATGCCTTGTTTTTCTGATTTTCTGCTCCCTAAGATGCGTTTGTGGGTAGTTTTCCAGCCAGGGTATCCTGCTCTCTCCCTTCCAAGTGGTGGGTTGAGGTAAAGCTGGGCCAATTGAGATCTTGAGTGGGGAGACACCAGGGTGGAGAATGGTTGATGCTGATTAACACCAGCCCTGGTAAAACCATTGATGGTAAAACCATGGAGCTCCTGTGGACCCTGTCCATTTGGAAGCCTTAGTTACTTCAGTTTCCCTTCAGTACTTTGAAGAACCCCATTTCTTTTTGAATTAAATTAGTTAAGAGTTGTTTTCTATTGATTACACTCCCCCCAAATCCTAACAGATGCGAATCCTTCTAGGACTTAACTATTTATTTGTGCAACTCACCTAACAGAATGTCTTCTCTTTAAGTGCAGGGAGCAGTCATTAAACATTCCCTTTTGCTCATCATTCTGTATGATGTTCACCTTATAAAAGATGCTCATTGAAAAGTGAATAATTGATTTACATTACTGGATGAACATGGGCAAAGAGCAATAATTAATACCAACCCAGAGCAAGGACACTAATGGCACATAAAAATAACTTTGTGCTTAGCTCTATTCTGGTTTACAGTATTTGTCCATGATTAGTATGAAGATCCAGATGGCATATACATCACATTTTGCAATTGGCATTAACTGGGAAGGATAGAAGATATATTGAACAACCAAATCAGTCCCTAACAATGTAGACAGGCTAAAAATATGAGCTACATTTTTAACATCTTTATTGAGATAAAATTTACATACCACAAAATTCATCCATTTAAAGTATTGAATTTACAGGTTTTTGTAAAATCACAGAGTTGTGAAATCTTCACCATAATCTAATTTTAGAACATTTCATCATTCCTAAACAACACCCCATATTCGTCTGCAGTCACATCCCGTTCCTCATCACTATACCTAGGTTCAGACAGTTCCAGATTTTTTTCTCTGGCTTCATATGTATATGAAATCAGCCAATATGTAGCAGACACCTAGAATGTTTGTAAGATTCACCCAGTCATAGCATGTACCTGCCCTTCAGTTCATCTTAGTGCTGAGTAATAGTCTACTATGTGACTATATTTCCTTTTGGATGTTCACTCAACAGCTGATAGATGTATGAGTTACTTAACTTTGTGGTCGTCATTAATAATATTGCAATCCAGGTTCATGTGCGCATTTTATGTGGATATGAGTTTTCCTTTCTATTTAGTGTATGCTATAGGTGAAATTGTGGATCATATGATTTCTCTTCATTTAAGGATTTGGAAACAATGCCCTTATTTTCTAAATTTACTGCACAATTTCACTTTTTCTCCAACAATGCTTTAGGGTTCCAATGTCATCACATCCCTGTCAATACATTATCATCTGTCTTTTTGATAGGAGTCATCCATGGATATGTACTATGTCTTATGGACTTAATATAAATTTCTTCAATGATTGATGATGTTAAGTGTCTTTTATTATGCTTATTAGCCATTCCTATATTTGTTTTAGAGAAAACTTTTCAAATCTTTCACCAACTTTTAAATTGGCTTTCTCTTTTGTAATTAAATTATATGAATATATATATATGTAATTTGAACATGAATAAATGTTCTTCCTTGCCTATAAGATTTGTAATGTTTTTCTTCACATTCGTCATGGCATCATTCACAGCATAAGTACTTTCAATTTTTCTCATTATTTTTCACTTGTGCTTTAGGTTTTGTGTTTAAGAAGACATTAGCTAATCTAAGTTATAAGGATTTATGTTTGTTTTCCTTAAGTTTTATAGGCTGAGGTCTTATGTTTAGGTTGATGATCCATTTTGAGTTAATTTTTGTACCTGGTGTGAAGTAGATGTTCACTTCATTATGTTGCATGTAGATATATAGTTACTCACCCCATTTGTTAAAATGCTATTCTTCGACCTTTTAATTATCTTGCTATCCTGGTCAAGTATCAATCAACTGAAAGTTTTCTGTTTGTATTTCTGGACTCTTAATTCTGTTTCTTACTCTATGTGTCCATTACAGTGGTTTTGATATAACTTTGGTGTGTCCCCAAAAATTCATGCTGGAAATTTGGTTCCCAGTGTAATGATGTTGAAAGCTGATGGAAATTTTAAGAGCTGAGGCTTGGGGGCATCATCTTCAGAAGAGATTAATGTAATCAAGAACTCTGGTTTCTTCCCAAGAAAGTAGATTGTTACAGAAGAGTGAGCCTGGCCTCTGAATTGTTCTACCTTCCTGTCTTTCCAGGTTCCCTTCCTGCTTCTCTGCCATGTTGTGTTGTAGCCAAAGGGGACCTCAAGAGAGGACAAACAGCTGTAGTCATCTGATCATGAGCTTTCAACCTCCAAAAATGTGAGTCAAATAGCTTCCTTATCTTTTTAAGTACCTGGCCTCAGGTATAGCAGCAGAAAATGAGTTAATATGTCTACTTACATGCTAGACCACATTATCTTGACTCAAGTTCTGCACTAAGATATGAAATTGGGATGTCTTTGTCCTCCAACTTTATTCTTCTTCCAGATTGTTTTGGGCTTCCTGGATCCCACATTTCCATGTGAAAATCTCTATCAAATTTCAGAAACCAGAGTTCTGAAAAGTAGCCATGTTACATGAGAATAAAGTATCTATCAACAAAGCCACAAAAATATTAACTAACTAAATTCTTAAAGTGATCATTTTTTTACCTTTTTTGACAGCACCAAGTTTCAGAGTCATCTCTTTACTTGCCACTGGTGCATTATTGTCATCACTGTCAAACACTACTGTTTCTAACTGTTGATGATAGAGCCACATTCTATTGAAACTTTTTTTCTATATGTACATGTGTGTGTTCTCTATGAATTATTCTCTTCTCACCTTAGAACTTCCTACAAGAATAATCTCAATGAGGATTATGAAGACTTAAAATAGCTTTATCTATTTATATTTAAATAATTCCCTAGCTTATTAATTTTTTTAAGTTTGAAGTTCCTGTTTTTTGGTGGTTTGAGAACATTATACCATTGGTTCTCCTTGTATTGATGGGAAGATGCTTAATATTAAATGATGTGCTTATTTTTCTCTGGAAAATTTTAACATAATATTTTTGCCATTTTTATTCTCAGCATTCACCATAAATCATTTAGGTGTAGATTTATCTAACTGTTCAGCACCAAAACACACATTTCAATTTGGAATCTTCCATTATTCTCTAATCTAGTAAATTCTCAGGCTTTATTTCTTAAGATATGTTTTTTCATCTCCATTTATGTTGCTTCTTATCATAAAAAGTTAAGACTTCTAATATTAATCCTAATGTATCCTAACTCTTATTTTATAGTTTTCTCTCTCCCTCTTCCTTCCAGTTGTCATGTGGTAGCATCCCTAAACCTTATATTCTAGGTCAGTGATCATTTTACCTAGATTAATTTTTCTTTTTTCTCTTTTTAAGGTATCATTTATATAAAATTCAAAACAATACAAAGTTAACATTTCATTTTGAGATACATACACATGTTGTAAAACTACATCAAGAAGCCAGAGAAGGACAAACACAAAACTCAATAATAATTACTTGAGAGGGATAGGGCATGTATGTTAAATGTAGGCAATATTCTGTTTCTTATGCTGGATGTGGGGTAGTGGGGTATACAGCTACTTATATTTATTATTCCTTATGCCTTATATATACATGTTCATGTATTTTAATATGAAAGATTTAATTTTTTAATAAGATAAAATTGTGAAAGATAAAAATGAATTATGTCATTTCTGTATAACAATAAAATTAAGTATAAAAAAAGAATGCACAGAAAATGTTCAACTCTTTATCTTTTGGTGCCCCATGCCATTAGTATTAATCTAAAAGGGCCATAATCCTAGAATGAAAATAAGCACACAGACTTTAACTGCTTTGACACACATCTGAACATCTGCTTTCTTGGTATTCTAATCTAAGTCAAGAAACATGTCAGCCACTCGTTTCTGATTCTTCATCTTTCATCTCTGATTAGCGTTTTATTTGTCTTTGAATTTCTTTGGACTTCTAGTTCGGTCCTTTTTTTCCTCCTTTCTCTTTCATAAGGATCTCTTTGGTACTTGGATCTGTGACTGGTACTGTAGTGGCCATCCCTTTCTGGAGATCGGCTCCGACTTCAGTCCTGAGGTCGGTCTCTCTTTTCACTCCTTTGTTTCTCCCAACAGCTTTCTTCTTCTTCATAGTGACCAAACCCCATTTCCCTGTAGGTATCCTTTTCCTTTACATTTAACCTTTGCAACAGACTGGCTAAAATCCACATGTATTCTTCTGTCATTGATAAGTACATTATCCATTTTGAAGAATGCTTTCTCACAGTCTTCTTCCTTTTCAAATTCAATAAAGGCACATCTGAGGGACTCTCCTGTCTTTCAATTCCGAATAACTTCACAACTATTATTGGCACATATCTTGAGAATATTATTCCAGATCCTCATCTGTGGTCACTGGATTCAATTTACATACAAACAGCACATTTTCTGGAGGTTTAATGTCTTCATCGTAGGTCTCCCACCATCTCTAAAAGAATAGCTTGAGCTTTGGCCTCTTTTTCTACCTTTATTTCTTCAACTTCTTCAGCTGATCTCCATTGAAATCATCAATTTCTTTTTCTGCTCCTACTCAACCACTATTTAATTTTTCCTTTGTGGTTCTGGTGATCAATCAGGAATTACTAAATCACGAGGGTCATCAAATGGATCATCTAAAATCACTGTGTGATTTATCCTGATATCTTGATATGGTACAAAATCCTTGTCAACAAAAGTTTCATTAATTATCTTAATTATGCCCAAGCCTTCTGTCACTTCACCAAACACTAGATGAACACCGTCAAGGTAATCTAGATTTTTCTCCTATAGTAATATAAACTGAGATCCTTGCTGATCACTGCCATTGTTCACTGTGGACACAGTGCCTTTATTCTGGTGCTTAGTTCTTGGCACATCTTCTGCTTCAAAAAAACTTGTTGATCACCATACAGTTGACCAAAGATAGACTCTCTTCCTCAGCCAGTCCCTGTAGGATCACCAGTTTATATGATAAAAATCCCTCTGTACATTGTAAGACAATAATTGTAATATTTTATTTTGCACAACTTCAGGAAATTCAAGTACGCATGGCTACTCCTCCGTGTACAAGTCAATGAGGATGTTACCCGAAGTGGTCTCCAGCAGACCAACCATGGCACTGGCTCCTCCTCAGCAACAACTAATTTTTCTTCCTGTGGATTTTAACATTTTAATTCACATTTTTATTTCTTGTGTCTTTCAAGTCATTTCTGTAACTTTGTGGTCCTCCATCTTTTCTTCCAGAACACACCCTTCTGACTTGATCCTGCTTCCTATTGCTGCTCCCATCACCCCTCTGACTCACATCACCTGAACTCCCCAGTGTCCCGTGAAAGGAAGGGCACTGTGTTCTTTCCACCCTGTTCATCTCTTGCTCATTTGATTGGGCAAATCATTTTCTGTATTCCCAAGGTTGTCCATAGTTTTAAAGTTGCTTTTGTGTCCTTGAACACTTCTCTCTCTGTCTCTATGATACAACCAGGGAGAGCTTCAGGGCAGAAAGTACACTGGACTAATTCCCAATCCTGTTGGAAAGTAAAAATCAAGATTACCCTTTCCTATCATGGGTAGAAATCAGGAGGGGATGCTGCTGTTGTTGCAGGAAATACCCATGGCCAGTCTGGGTATCTTCCAAGAATATTCCAACCATCATGGCTTACTGGGACCAGGCAGGACATTGACCACATCTGGGGAAGACCGAAAACCTGGGAAGAGTAACACAAAATCAAGCCATAGGGAAATGAATTCTAACAACAAGTAAAATTTTGACTGAGAAACCATTACCACCTTCCTGTGTAATCAATATTCTTATTTTATATCTACAAAGGCAGTGATTGAAAGATAAAAGAAAATATTCTCTGCTCTCACCTTGGCAGTCTACCCTGGAGGATGTTAGGAAGCACGTGGATTGACCTTAGCAACTGGAAGCCTTCAGCATTTACTGTCTTCTATCTATCTCCCTTCTGTTCACCTTTATTTACACACACACACACACACACACACACCCCACCACCACCACCATGCAATTCTTAATTTACTTAGAATTTCACATTACTTGAAAACTGATTGCCCATAAGTCTGTTGTCACTATTGATTCTGCATTTTTGACCATATTTTCCGCCACCCAATCGTGAAAAGCTCCTGTGTATCCCAGAGGATGCTGTAGTATAATTAGACTAATATGCATATATTTACTATATAATAATATAGTATTAAATAACAATTTAATGGCATTTTATAATACTATCCTTTAAGTATTTTATATATTATATAGACTATTGTCTATAATATAGACTTTTACTTAAGTATATTATATATAATGCATATATTTATGTATATTCATATACACATTACATATACATATATAATATACTATTATCCGTTGGTTTCTCTGTGCCTTCCTCAGTCCCAATAATTCTTAAATTTGGCCTTTTCATGATATCCCATAATTCTTGTAGATTCCGTTCATGATTTTTTAACCATCTTCTCTGTTTGGTCAACTTTGTTTTCAAGATTCAATATTTTGTCTTCAATGTCTGAGGTTCTGTCTTCCAGGTGTTCTATCCTATTGGTTATGCTTTCTATGGAGTTTTTGATTTGGTTATTGTTTCCTTCATTTCAAGGATTCTGTTTGGTTTTCTTCAGTATCTCTAACTCTTTATTTAAATGCTCTTTTGCTTCCCATATATGCTCTTTTAACTGTTGATTGTTGCGATCATTTAATGCCTGCATTTGCTCTTTCATCTCCTCATTTGCTTCCCTGATTGTTTTAATTATGTACATTCCAAACTCCATTTCTGACATTTCTTCTGCCATGCTGTCATTGGGTTATATTGGTACAGCATCTAGGTTTTTTGGGACATTTTCTTCCCTTGTTTTCTCATATTGGTCAGATATCAGTTGGACTCTGAGATATTGCAGATTTCCTCTAGTGGCTTTTAGTGTCCCTGTAGATTTCGAGTATATCACCTCCTAGCCTTCAGTAGCCTGAAGTCTTGGAGGAACTTGATAATGCAGTGCTTCCAAAGAAAGCTACCCCTAGCCTGCTGCTGGGTCTGGGGCTGGGGACTGGCTGTGCTCAGAAAACCTCTCATTGGGCGGGCCTGCTCTGAGAAGCTGGCCTTGGACTGGGCTTGCCACCAGAGGGATCAGGGCTGCTCGGGGAAGTCTCTTACTGCCCTGCCCTGCTCCGAGAAGCTGCCCACTGTCCAGGCCTGCTACCCGGGCCAAGCTTCACCCAATGGGAGAGACTCACCCAGTGGCTCTGAGTTGTTCTGTGTCTCTCAATACCTCCTCTTCTTGAATCCTGAGTTCTGGGGTGACAGGAGATGCAATCACCCTCTAGTCCACCATCTTGGTCCTCTCCTAATATACTATTATCTATAATACACCACTGTATCATAGTCTATTATAATGATACCATTTTATTATTTTGTGTTTTAAAATATTGTAAAATCTGGGGGAATCTCTTTTCTTCTGATGAGTATTCTAGAGGTTTTGGTTATCAATATGTGCATATATAATAAAGAAAAATAGGGTGTAAAGTTCCTAATATATGTTAGATATTAAAACTTCAGTGGCTGAGAATTGCCACTGTGTGTCTTCAAAGGCCAATCCAAGAACTTCTTGATTTCTTTGGTGGTGTAGGAAGGACACAGGGAGGGAGACCAGGCAGAGGCAGTTTTTCAGCTAGCAGGTATCAGGTGACTCTTACAGTTTTTATCATGCTTTGCCAAAATCATAGATCCTTTCTCTCCTGTGTGACTGAAGCAGAGAAAAGGCAAACACCTAAGTGGTGTAGGAAGCCAAGGGGAGAATGCAGGCCTGGATTGGGACAAGTCTTTCTTTTGTCTCAGTGCGAACCAGGCTCATGAATAGCATTTCGTCTTCCCAGCAACTCTATTCATGGTATTATGAACTTTTTACCAATAAGGAAACTGAGCTGCATGTTCAAAATCATCTGGGTTTCGTGAGTGATGCTGGGGAGAGGAGCAGTTCCCTGAAAGCATGTCTGAACCTCAAGTTTGTACTCCATCCACTAACCCCCAGCAGATGAGAGGAGAGGACTCTTGCCCTAGTGAAGAATTTTCTGCCTCAGACTTGCCCTTGATTAAATATGGTTACCTGTGATACCCACCCATGTAATATTCTTTTCCTAGTACCCCACACCCCACCTGTTAGGTTTCCTACATTTTCTACTAGGGACCAATTCTGATAAACTAATTCTCACTTAGATGTTAGCCAGTAAAGTATTTTTGATTGTGTTTTTATTTGTGTTTGTATGATTTGGGGTATTTAGTCTGGATTCAGTTCTGATTTTGTTTTGTTTTATTTTGTTTTTTACCTTACATAGAGTCCTAGACAAAGAATAAATTGCCCTTTATGTCATTGCTTGATTCAAAGGATTGAATCTCTAAATGTGGAGTATCAATCTCTTAAACCTAAGTACAGATCATGTAAGCAGTAAATTTTCTGTCATCAATCAAAGTGAAATCTAGGCAATTATCAATGCACCATGGACCTCTGGCCCAGAAGTCCTCATATCTGAGAATACAACAGAAAGCAAGTCAGGTGGTTTCTGAAAAGTATTCCCTTGAGACAATCAAGGCAGAAGTAGAGAAATCTCAAAAGTTTGGTATGTGAATGTTTATCTTCCTAGATATTGTCAGTAGTTTTCTGTAACTACTTTCTGAGCTAGCTAATGTTTAATTTGAGTAACCTTGTGGAAAGACCTGTTTAAGTGGCACTATCAAACAATAGCAGCAAGATAAGAGATAAGAAGAAAGTATAAAAGGATTTTTAAAGAAATGCTGGGGGTGGAATTTATCTCTCCAAACAAATCAGGGTGTGCTAAGCTTGATAGAAAAATCCTGTAATGGCTGGACAGATAGGAAAATTTTATTTTCCAGAACTTTGTAGCATGTGAGGGGTTTTACTCTGATTTGATGGTAGGGGTTTGGGGAGGGGAAGCTGTGACTTTCTGATCATTATATTTGTAATATATTGCCTGGGATCTTGACATTCCAAACTCATTTTTTTTAACATCTTGTGCAAAGTGTCAATGAATAGAAGTCGAGGGAAGGGAGAGGGCTTGGAGAACACCTACCCCAAGCTTCCATCTGTAATTTAGCTATGCAGGAAGGAAATCTCTTTTGACCCTTTTTGTAATCCCTATGCATCTAAAAGCAGCACTGGAGCAAGCTTTGCCCTACTAAGTTGTCTGTTACACTGCAGTTGCCTTTCTGAGTAGCTAGAGTACGTGCCCGGCAGAGAACAGAGAAACTAATTACTAAAGAGAGGCTGTGTTTGTTTTCATTGTTTCTGTTATCTGACTTACCCAGGCTCAGACCCGAGACTCTGAGTTTAGATGCAGCAAAATTTTCAGAATGAGTGCCTTGCATTTTACTATCACAGAAGAGAATTAATAATGTATATATATTGATTTTTTTATTTGTATGCTTATTGGAGCACACAAGATAAAGAATCCAAGAGTCTATTTGATCAATCAAATAGACTTGTATTTGTTAAGGACTTAATAAGTAGCTGCCTCTGTGAGATGTAGAGATGGGCCACCAGTGTGGGGGATGTCCCTTTCAGGGGCATACAAAAGAGGTGGCCTGATAAGACATTCATAAAACAATCCTAACATCAGGGAGTAAGAGCTACAGTTTTTAACTAGTTGCATGACCTCTTCTATGCTCACTAGCATGTAAAATCACTGGATATTTCTATAGAAATAAGAGTCTGGGACAATGGTTTGCACAACTAGCTGTGTGTCTTAATCACCCATGAAAATCTAAAGGTTCCAATAGATTAGCTGTACTCTAGAGGAAAGAAATCGAAGGAGTTGGGGAGGATTTTGTGACTTTCAAAATCATTGTATTTAATATATTTCCTCAGATCTTGACATTCTAACCTACTTTATTAAAACATCACACACAAAGTGGCAAAGCATGAAAGTACAGGGGAGCCATAGTGAGCATTAGGGATTGAATGTTCTCATCTCCCATTACCCAAATTCATACATCAAAACTCTGACTCCTAAGGTGTTTGTGTACCAGGGGGGGTCTTTGGGAGGTGAGAAGGATGAGGTCATGAGAATGGGGTCCTCTGGGTGGGATTAGTGATTTCACAAGGAGAGAGGTGAAGAGCTTGCTCTCCCTGGGCTTGCACAAAGAAGAAGCCACATGAGCACAGGGGTAGAAGGTGACTCTTTGCAGCTGAAGCAAAGAGTCCTCCCAGAAACCAACCATGCTGACACCCTTATCTCTGATTCTTTGCCTCCTAAATTGTGAAGAAATAAGTTTCTGTTGGGTAGGCCACCTAGTCTGTGGCATTTTGTCATAGCAACCCAGGCACACTAGTACAATGAACATTGGAGCTTTCTGTGAACTGAGTTCCTGCCTCTACTTCAACTAATTTGGCAAAATATTAATTAAGTATGCTTTTAATTTTTTCCCTCTTTGCCTCACTGCCTTCCAGTCACTGAACAACAGTCACCACTGCTTCTGTAGGTGCCTGGATACAAGGGGGAGGGACATTTAATCAAGCTATAGGTGGAATTGTGCTCCCCACAAATATACAGATTAGAGTCCTAACCTCCAATACCCCAGAAAGTGAACTTATTTGGAATATGATAGGGGTAAAGGAATAAAGATGAGGCAATTAGGGTGAGTTCTAAACCTAGTATGACTAAAATCTTTATAAAGGGGGCAAATTTGGACACAAAGACATTGGAAGATGCCACAAATCAAGGAACACCAAAGATTGACAGCAAATCACCAGAAGTCAAAACAGAGGTATGAAAACGATTCTCCCTCACAACTCTGGGTCAGAACCCATCCTGCAAATATCTAGAGGGCTCCACTCTCCAACCTCTGTGAAACAATGAATCTCAGTTATTTAACCCACCCGGTGTATGGTTTTTATGGTAGCTCAAGGAAGTCTATATAAATCACCTGATAGCTGAAGCACATGTTGCCAAGAGCCAATTTATTGCTTATATATATTTATATATATTAATTTCTAAAACCTGCCATTGTATATCAGGATTTGAGGTCCTATGTCACCTAGATCACTGGTTCTCAAAACTTAATTTGCCTCAAAATCAGGTTCACTATCAGTTTCTGAATCAGTAGGTCTGGGACAGGTCTGAGAATTATTCTTACTAAGGAGAAAAGAGGTGGTGCCAGGGTGGGAACAGAGGGAGATTCTGATGGCAAAGGAGCTATTTAATAACCAAGAGTAGATGAGAGTTAGGACACTTGGTAGAGGAAACAAGGCAGGGTAGATGCACATAATCATCGGGCCGGCTGGAGGACAGGGCTGGTGTTGAGGCTGGGAAGAAGGCAGCACAATCATCAGCTTTGCAAAGCAGTATAAAAATCAGTCTGCAAGACAGTAGTAGCTTCTGTGGTTCAGATATTTTTCATATACTGAGCCACTTTTTCCCAAACAATTCTGAGATTGCTGGATTATTACTAGTGGAGTTAGGGGATAAGCAGTAAGAAAATTGCATGCTGAGTGAAAGAGTAAAGAGCATGTGCAAATCACTGTAAATGATACATATTACTACACATTCAAGCAGAAAGAGGTCCTGAGACCTCTTTGATAAGGATTTAATCCCACCCATCCCCACTTGGGAGGGATCCACTCTGTGACCTAATCTTC
The DNA here is from genome assembly GCF_902686455.1 of Sciurus vulgaris. Taxonomy (NCBI): domain Eukaryota; kingdom Metazoa; phylum Chordata; class Mammalia; order Rodentia; family Sciuridae; genus Sciurus; species Sciurus vulgaris. Next base: position 130,829,507 of record NC_136468.1, on the reverse strand, counting down.
TCCCACAGCCTCCTCTTCTTATACCTTCTCTTTGTGGGTAAAATTTTCAACATATGAATTTGGAGGGGGGGTCATAAACTAGATCATAGCAGATTCAGTCCAGGGCAGAGTAGCAAGCCTCACTCAGCCTGTTCTTGAGCCCCCAGTTGGGTCAAAAGGGTAGGATTCAGGGGAACATCCCTTGGAAGAACAGGTATGGAATTGTTCTCCATGTATTTAACTGAAAAGTCGTGGTGACTCGCTGAGAACAACGGACATCTTGTCAGAGAGATTTGAGTTGGCAACTCCAAAAAACAGAAAACTGCCCAGCAATGTCCAGATGGCAATTCTTCAGTCTAAAAAAGGAAGACCTTCCCTGGAAGAACCATGAAGCACAGAGTGACAATGAGCAGCCCTGCCTCAAAAGAGCAGAAATGATGTTTTTCTGGAAAACTCTTTTATTTTCTGGAAAACTCCTTTATTTCATAGTTGAAATCTCCCCTGAAGCCTATTCCAAGCTGAGAATGGAAAAAAATCACCCAGGAGATCAATGCAAATCTCATCCCAGGCAGAACATCCCTTTTCACTGAGCTGGCTCCCTTGCAGCATTTAGCAGTTTCTCCTCTTACTATGTATCTAATTAAATTTTTTTTTTTTATTATTTTTTTTGGCTTTAAAGGCCCCTGTTGGTCTTTAAGCTGAATGTAGGCATTAAAATAAATGGTTGGGTGGTAAATACCTTAAAATGTATGGGTTCTGGCATTAGGCAGAACTGGATAAGAGTCTGAGTTTCACTATACTTGTGCAAGATACAAATTTTCTCAGAAAGAACCAATCATCTCTGGAAAATAGGAATGATTATGTCTTACCACAATGAGTGTTGGAAGGAATGCATAAAATTGCTCTTGTAAGTCTTTGAGAAATTAGACCGGCACATAGTCAAGATGAAAATAAACATATATTATGATAAAAACAATGATTTTTTTCAAAGATGCTAAGTAATATGATAAATATAGCAGGCCAAAAAAATAGTTGCATATGCTTAAAGCAAAATAATTCACTTCCTATTAACTTCAACCACCTCATAAGCCAATATATAATTGAGAGAAGGATTTGGTTTGACAATGAAATTTGAAGAATAAACAAACCTTAGACCCAGAAGGAATGTTAGAATCAAATATTCCTCACTTTCAGATGATCATACTAAGGCACCGGAGATAATGCTTAAGTCTGTCTGGGTTTCTGTCACAAGGTAACTTAGACTGGGTGGCTTCAACAACAGACATATTTCTTGTAGTTCTGGAGAATGGGTGATCGAAGACCAGGGTGCCAGAAGATTCTATGTCTGGTGAGGGTTCTCTTCTTGGGTTCCTAACAGGAAGATGAAAGAAAGAGGAAACAATCTCTCCCCTTTTCTTCTTTGAAGGGCACTAATCCTTTCCAGAAGGCTCAACTCTCCTAACCTAATTTTCTCCTGAAAATCCTGCCTCTGATTCCCTTCCATTAGGGATTAGAATTTTGACATTTGAATTTGGGGGATCAGGAACATTCTGTCCATAGCTCACATTCTAACTCCTTCAAGCTCAGCGAGTCATAGTACACAGCCAGCATTAAAATACATTCCTTATATCATCAGTCCGTCAAAAATCTATCAGATCTTAATTCATATTTGCAGAAGAAGTAGGTAAATCTCTTTTTAGAAATCACACATTTGTGAATTTGCAAAGCTGTTTCAGGAAAGGTAATTCCACAGAACATGTCACCCAAATAAGCATTGCTTTGACAAACAACATCTCTGTTCATCAGAAAAGTTTATGTTGATGCCTGAAACACATTCTGGAGACATCAAAGTGAAGGAGAAGAGTTTTATAAGCAAACAAACCTTAGGCATGCTGGTAAAGGACACTTCCTTTGGAATGGAACTCTGGAGTGTTTAATTATCAACATGTGCCTTTCCATCCTCAGCCTATTAAATCATCTGGCCTGCTAATAATAGCCTGTTTAGCCATCAGGAGAAGATGGATGAGTTTTAGTTCCCATTTTCAAATTCCAAGGGATCTGCCCTGTTTCTGAATTATCTACAGATGAAGATTAGTCACTGAGGCATCTGTAGGATTGTGCAGAGGGACACTGGAGTCTCGGCCAGCACATTTATCCTCCGCAATGGGCTCCTCTCTCTCCTCCAGGCCTTCTACTGGTGAACAGAGACTGAGAGAGACAAATTTAAAATGTGACAAAGAGAACCTTACCAATTAAATGCTCTGTTTGCATTGTAAACTGATTTTAATCATTTCCTGTGTTTAAACTGTCTGTGAAAAGATCCTGTATTTAGCTTCACAAAGAAAGCTTTGCATATACTTGGACTGCTTTCTCAAAATTAGCTGGTGTTGTGGTTGGTTTTAATGCACATCCTAGTGTTCCTGGATTACCTGTTGATACATACCCAAATATTCTAAAATTTTGTAGCTTCAAACCATTTAATTGGAGCATGATTTTCCAAATGAGGAACTGAAGAGCCTAGCTAGGGATGTCTCCTCGACAGTTCCTGAGAATGTAGTTGAGACATCATGGCTGGTACCAGCAAGATGGTACAGAATGTGGAACTGACAACCTGGCCTACCCTCTTGGCAGGGCTATTGGCTGTGATCCCAAGGGCCTCCCCAAATGTTGCTTGGACTTCCTTGTAGTGGAGCAACTCAGTTCCTAGAGTGGCTGTCCCTTTAAGCTCAGTGAAACCTGCAAGACTCCAGTCCTATCCTCAGATGTCCCTGAAGGCCACCTTCTCTGTATTCAGGGTCCAGCAAATTATTTAAAACAAGCTCAGATTCAAGGGGATGGAAAGGGTTTCTTGATGGCAGAGGATCAAAGATGTAGCAGCTATCTTCAACTAGTAAAGAAAAGGCGATCATTATTAGATTTTTAACTAAGTCCTCCACTGCACAAATTATCTAATTGTGCACAGAAGCTTCAAAAGCATTTGTTTTTTTATTCATCAGATCTCCCTCCACTCATGACATTTAATAACTATTTTGTGATGCCTTGAAACCATGGTTTCAGTCAGTCAATCACATTCTATTTATTTTTCTAGTTATCATTCTTTTCCTTTCTTGTCTATTCCAGTACTGATTATAATACTCCAAATGCCATTCTAGGTCCTGAATAACAAATCTAATCAGTGAAAAATACTGAAAACTTCAACATAACATACACTGTGAGAGAAAGAAGGCAGACGATGGAGAAAACAATCAGAAAACTCTTTCTAAGCTGGAGAATGTCTTAACAATGTTAGTATTTTCAAGATAGTTCAGTGGCTTTCCTGCCACCCTTTCTTTTTTATGCCCTAAGGAGTAGGGTACAAAAAAGCAGTTTTGCAGATCTTATCAGTAGACCCAAAAGTAGAAATTAACTAGTAGTGAAAATCTCTTACATTGAGTCCCTTCCATTTGCATATATTTGCATATGAATACCCCACTAATTGTTTTGAAGTAACAATTAAGAGAACAATAGAAGAAAGAAAGGGGCTTGAGGCTGCAACAGACACCTGGGAGGCTGTATTTAAAAAGCTTCTTACATATTTGATTTTATTTTTTAAATAAAGAGAAAGGCACTGCGTCATTCACACAAAGTACTACCAGAAGAATCAAAGAGGGAGAAGGCTCCTGGCCTCCGAGGCTGCTTTGTGATGGTCAGTTCTCTAATTCTTCCCCCTGGATCAGCAAGGTTCTGCCATGTACTCAGAACCCCAGGTTCTCCACGTGCTGAAACAGGTTCTGAGTGGCACCCTTCCACCAAGCTCACAAGTTTGCCCTGGCGTCTCTTCAAACTGGCAATTTCAAATCATTGTTTAAAGTTTCTTCCACGGAGTTGCCTGCGCACTGAGTGGGGTGGGTGGCTTTCCCTTCCTGTCCTCTGTGGTTCTGAAAAATTCAACTGTGGCCCCACATTGACACAATTCACTCAGCAAGACAGATGCCCTGTGTTTAACTCTTATCACTCTTGCAATTTAGCAAACATCTGCTCTTTCTTCAGCATGCTCAAAAGGGATTTAATCTGGCATTTTTTTTTTTTTAATTTTGCTTACCTATCCCTCTTTTGATAAGCACCTTGGTTTTTCCTTTCCACAGTCTCGTCTCATGTTCTCAGTCTTGGTGACTTCTCATCCCCGGCTCTAAGGATGGAGCCAAAACAAGAGGAGCAGAGTACAGATAAAGGGAAATGAACCAGAGCAAGGTAACTCAAAAAAGAAGGGAAAGACAGGAGAGGTGGCACGAAGAAGAAGAGAGAGGGAGAGAGAGAGAGAGAGAGAGAGAGAGAGAGAGAGAGAGAGAGAGAGAGAGAGATGCTCATGATGTTGTTTGAGATCTTGGATTCACTTTTGCCCCAAAACTGTTCTGAGTTCCACAAAACAATTAATCTGTATCTTCCAACATGCTTAAACACACATGCGTACATAGACACTACTTGTTTATAAAAGTAATGACTATTACTAATCGCCTAATCTAGTGTTATTTGGAATTCTGTCCCTTGAAATCACGCTTGGTTAATACAGCCCTTTATCAACCCAAAACTGATTAACAAAGCATTTCTTCCACTTGTTTGTTGTACTGTACCTAAAAAGCATTGTCAAATCTGGAATTAATACATGAAATTCAGTCCACTGGCTTTTAAGAAAATATGTAATGCTAACCAAAGGTTGCCTTTCCAAATTAGTTATATGTATTATTGGCTTATTCAACATCACTAAATTATCCTACATACAATTATTTCCATAGATAGCTTCCCTACTAATATACATACACATATCCACACACATTCATTTTTCTAAACTCTCATTTCATTTTATGTTATTCATTCATTCATTCATTTGTTTTTTGTGTTGTTAAAAGTCAAACCCAGGGTCTCGTGCATGTTAGTCAAGCACTCTACCATCGAACTGTATCCGCAGCCACATATTCTTTTACAGGATAAAATACCACATAACTCCAATCCCCTGGGTAGGTGCATCTCTGTTAGCATCTCCTGAGGTATATGTATTGGGTGGCTTTTCAAAATAACAAATCCACAAGTTCACTGCTGTACAAAACAAAGGATTTTTTTTTCCCTGCTCCTATTACCTATAGTCTTCAGGTTCTTCAATCGCGATTCTGCTCCATGTTCTCATGTAGACTTCCAGACTGAAGGAGCAACCTCCATCTGAAATGTGCCATTCTCAGAGCAGAGAGCACAGACAGGGGTCTAAGCTGCCCCATGCAACTTCTTGTATCATGCTCACGCAGGATTGCCCTGGACAGTCCAACTACAGGACAGGAAAGCCATGTCACCAACAAAGTGGTATCACAGGTCACATGGCAAAGGCAAGACTCCGTGACTGCTTACAAAGAAAGGAGGAAAAGATTTTGAACAATAATATAATCTGACCTATACAGATGTCCCCTCTTTACCTGACCGCTGTCAGGGACACCACTATGACTGGACCCAGTATGGAAATTTTCACTGGAACTCTAGTATCTTCACACAGGGAAAGACCATTCACCTCTGTAGTGGGAACATAGGGCAAAGAACTGGAGAGCTAAGCCTCCTGTGCTCTGCAGGGCAGGACCTGCCTTTCTGTGGTAGGTTTCCCTAAAGTTATTGCTTCTTGCAGACTTGTTCAGTAGGTTATATGAAAATGAACAGACCCAATGTGCTGCTTTTAGATATGATTAGCAAATATTTTGACTCCTCCACACCATTCTTCTGACTTTAGGTTTTAGAAAAATGTAAAATAAGCACCCTCACATGTTAGTGCTATTAAGATGGCATGGTTGCCAGTGGAACACAGATGCTGGCAGCATAGCTGGTAATTTTGGAAAACTTTAGGCAAGCAACATCGTAGTAACAGTGGCTTTGTAAAAACACACCACAAAGTGTAGTGGCTTAAAACAACAATAAGCGTTTATTATCTCTCATGATCTCTGTGAGTCAGGCAGAAGCAGCTCAGTTCTGTGGTCTGATCCAGGATCTTTGACTGTTGTAGGATCTTTCATGTTGTTGTCTGATGATGGCTCAGTACAGCATCATGAAGGTTTTTTCACTCACACTGTGGAGCACAAGCTGGGAAGACCTGAACATCTAGGAGCTGCAGAGGCTCCTTGGGCATCTCTCTGTAGCTCTCTGATGTCTGTGTGATCCCCAATCCAACAGCTTCAGAGTTGTTTACATGGCAGATCATATTTCCAAAGGCACAGAGAGAGATAAAGAGAGACCCAAAGGGAGAAAGATGGAACACTCTAAGTGGAAACTATATTGCTTTTTGAAACTTGGCCTCAAAAGTCAAGCAAGCATCAATTTTTCCATGTTCTCATAGTGGAGTCAGTTACAAAGCCAGGCTCCAATTCAAGGGGATGAATCAGATACCTCATCTCTTGATAAAAGATTATCATAGCACTCTGTAAGAAGAGAATGTGCTGAGATTAATATTGATGTGAACATCATTAAGAATTCCAATTTGCCAAAATATGCTGGATACCCTTTTCTCTTATTCTAGTTCTGATGAAATACACTGGAATTGAATGAAAAAAAATTTATAGCTAAAAGGAAAAGACTATAAAATAATCTCATGCAACTTTTTCCAATTACCAACTTGAGGAGTTTAAGTGATTGCCCAAGGTAAGGCTGATAATTAGGTATAAATATACCAAAATTAAACTAGGAATCCCTGTTCCAAATTCCTTTCACTGAATTTCAGCAGTATGATTTATTTTATCAGGCTCTATTTTACAGGTTGTAGCCATAGTGTAGCTGAAATGATAAATTCTGAATGTAGACATCAACTATTGTCTGGTCTTGGATACTTGGTTGGTTCGATGTGTTAACCAGTGATGATATATATCTAAATTATTGGTCAAATGGTACAGAATAGAGGACACAAAGACAAAGCCACACACATACAGTCATCTCATCCTTAACAAAGATGCCAAAACATACATTGGAGAAAAAGTCTTTTTTTTTTTTTTTAATCAAATGATGCTGGAGAAAACTGGTTATCCTTATGCAGAAAAATAAACTAAACCTTTATCACTCACCCTGCACAAAAATCACCATCAAATGGATCAAAGACCTAGGTATTCAACTGGAAACTATGAGACTCCTAAAAGAAATGTGGGCTCAACACTCCAGTATATAGGCACAGGCAATGACTTTCTTAATAGAACTCCTAAAGCTCAGGGAAGTAATGCCAAGAATTAATAAATGGGAAGGCATCAAATTTAAAAGCTTCAGCACAGCAAAGGAAATATTTGGAAATGTGAAGAGAGAATATATAGAATAAGAGAAAATCTTTTCTAGCTGCTCCCTAACAGAGAATTAATATCCAGAATACATAAAGAACTCAACAAACTTCGCACCAAATGATCAAATAGACTAATTAATAAATGGGCAAATGAATTAAACAGACACTTCTCAAAAGAAGAAATATAAATGACCAACCAATATATGAAGAAATGTTCAACTTCTTAGCAATTAGGGAAATGCAAAACAAAACTAACTGAGATTTCATCTCACACTAGTCAGAATGGCAGTCATCAAGAATACAAATAATAAAAAAAATATGTGGAGAGGATGCAAAGCAAAAGGAAGACTTTCACCCTTCTGGTGGGATGGTAAATTAATACAACCTCTATGGAAATCAGTATGGCAATTCTTTAAAAGATCAGGCATGGAACCACCACATGACCCAGTTATACCACTCTTTGATACTTATCCTGAAGAATTAAAGTCATCGTATGATAGTAATACATGTATACCCACGTTTATAACAGCACAATTCAAAATAGTCAAACTATGGAATCAGCCTAGTTGTCCATCAATGGATGAATGGATAAAGAAAATGTGGCATATATACACAATTGAATTTTACTCAGCCATAGAGAAAAACAAAATTATGTCATTTACAAGAAAATGGATGGGGCTGGAGACCTTTATGTTAAGTGAAATAAATCAAACTCAGAAGGTCTCTCATATGTGAAAGCTATAGAGGAAAAAGGAGAAGAAAGTTGGGGTGGATATCACGAAAATCTAAAGGAGATCAGTAGAAGAAAGGGACAGGGGTGGAGGTGGGGAGGGAGGGAGAAGAGCTGGGGAGTGAAATTAGCCAAATTTTATTGCTACTATTGTGTCCGTAAATGAAAATGTAACAAATTCCATCAATATATACAAAAATCTAGCAATTAAAAACACGGAAAAAATCTGGCTATTGTGAATTGAGCAGCTATGAACATTGGCTGAATCTCTGTAGTATGCTGATTTTAAGTCCTTTGGGTATCCCATTTGTTTATAATAAAAAAAAAATGAAATAGCATAGATTACTGAAGAATGTCAGGTGATTCTTTGTGGGGCTTTTATTTTTAGTTCTAATCTATTATATAAGCAATATTAGCTCTTTTTATAAGGCCTTTGAAACTGAATATTTTTAGAGTTGAATTCAATACCCTTATTAGGTATAGGGGTACAGGGCTATTATACTTTATTTCATATTGGGTGAGTATCACTACCCAATATGGTGAGTATCATCACCCAATATGGTTCATATATTGTTGAAAAGGAATTCATTTCTTCTAAGCTGTCAAATTTATATGTGTAAAATGATTCATAGAATTTCTGTAATCTTTTGGTATATCTCCAAGGTCTTTAGTGGTATCGACTATTTCACAAACAATATTGGTAATTTGTGTATTTTCACATATTTTCCTTTCTTAGTTTTGCTGTTTGTTAATTTTACTGATCTTTTTAAAAAATAGCTCTCAGTTTCATTGAGTTTTCTGTTCCCAAAGTCATTGATTTCTGTTCTTCTGTTTATTATTTCCTTTCTTTCTTACTTCAAGTTTATTGTGATCTTTTTTTTTTTTCCTAGATAATTGAGTAAGGAGCTTAGATTATTGATTTGAAACAGCTGTTTTTTCTAAGTTTTTATTTTAGAGCTATAAATTTTCCCTTTAGCACTGCTTTAGCTGCGTTCCACAAATTTAATGTTTTATTTTTGTTTTCACTCATTAAATGTACATTTTTGAAACTTCTTTACCCATGCATTATTTACGAATATGCTATTTAGTTTCCAGAGGTATGAAGTTGTTTGTTAGCTTTTTTTTGTTTTTCTAAATCATTCTCATTGATTTCTATCTTGATTCCATTGTTGTTCAAAGAGCATATTCTATATAATTTAAGTTAGATTAAAATTGTAAGATTACATTTTCTGTCTTAGGATAGGGCCTACCTTGGTATAATCGTCATGGATACATGAAAAATAATGTACATTCTACTATAATATTCTCAAAAACAGTAGATTCTGTTGGTTGATGGTGTGGTTGAATTTTTCTGTGTCCTTGTTGATTTCTGTCTGGTTTTTCTACAAATTGACTAGAGAGGGTTTGGATATCTCCAAATGTAAGAAGAACAGATTTCTATTTTTTGTTTCATTTCTGTGGGTTCTGCATCACACATTTTACAGTTCTGTTATTTGGTGTGTCATGTTTAGGATTTCTGTCTTTTTGGTCGGCTTATTCTTTTATCACTATGTAGTATCCCACTCTCTTTCTTGTAATTTTCTTTGTTCTAAAGACTACGTTGTCTGATATTAGTACAGCTATCTCTGTTTTTGATTTTTTGCATACTTTACCTATTTTTAGAGTTGGACCATATTTTACAATTCACATTTCAGTCTTTGTCTTTTAGATGCTGTAGTTATGTCATTTACATTCAACATAATTAGTGATACATTAAGCCTGCCATTTCATTTTTTATGTTCTTTATATCTTTCAGTTTTACAATTTTTATGTCTTCTTTTTCTGCCTTCCTGTTATTTAGAATTTTATTTAGAATTATATTTTGATTTACCTATGTTTTAGAGCATATTAAAACACTGCAGATAATAGCATATAAAGCTTTACGTATCTTTTTAGTAATTTTTCTGAGTGTTATATTATATATATGCATTTGTATGCTGTGTGCATCTTATCACAGTCTACCAATGTCATCATTTTATAGTTCAAATGAAATATTTAAACCATACTTCTCTTTAGCTACCTTTTCCCTACCCTGTTCATAATATAATTGTCTTCAATCTTTCCTCTGAATATGTCTAGAACCACATCACACTATGCCTATAATTCCTACTTTCAGCCATCAAAAAAGAAAAAATAAAACAAGTCCTGGCACCAACACCTATAATTCCAGCAGCTGGTGGAGGCCAAAGCAGGAGGATTATGAGTTCAAAGTCAGCCTCAGCAATTGAGCAAGGCCCTAAGCAACTTAATGAGACCCTATCTCTAAATAAAATATAAAAGTAGACTAGGGGTGTGGCTCAGTGGTTAAGTGCCTCTAGGTTCAATACCAGGTATTCCCTCCCTAAAACAAACAAACAAACAAACAAAAAAAAAAGAAATCAAAGAAAGAAGAAGAAAAAAAAATTGAAAACTCAAGAAAAGAAGGAATTGATACTATATATTTTCATATTTTCTTTGTCATGTTCTTTCTTCTTCCCTGAAATTTCCTGGTTCCTTATCAGATGGCTTCCTTATGTTCAGATAGCTTCTCTTAGCTGTTCATTTACAATAGGTCCAAAAATGAATAGATTCTTTTTGTTTTTCATCATTTTAAAAATATCTTTCTTTCTTTCTTCTTCATTCCTTAATGATAGTTTGCTGACTGTAGGTTTCTGGGATGAACAATTTGTGTGTTTGAATGTGTGGGAGAAGGCTCTTTTCATTTTGGGTTTTTTTCAGCTCTTGAGAAATATTGTCTGTCTTCCTTATGGTTTCCATCAGTTCTGAAGAGAAACCAACTATTAGTTTAATTGTTTTTCTTCTAAAAGTAAGGTGTTATTTCTCTCTAGCAACTTTTAAGAGTTTTATTTGTTGTTTATTTTCAGAAGTTTAATTATTATGTGTATTTGCATGAATTTCTTTGATTTTTTTTTCTGTTTAGGGTTCACTAATCTTGATCTATAGATTTAAGTCTTTTGATAAGTTTGAGAAGCTTTCAGTCATTATATTTTTGTGTGTGTGAAGTTTTTAAACTGTCCCTTTCTCCTCTTCTTCTGGGACACCAATGACATGAAAGGCGGATTATTTATTATAATTCCACAGGACCCTGAAACTCAGTGCATTTTTTTTTTTTTCAGTCAACTGTATCTTTGCTATTCTTATTGGGTAACTCCGTTATTCTATCTTCTGATATGCTATTTTGTTTGTCTCATTCATTTTCTTATGGAGTACATTATTTAAACTTTTTATTTCAGTAATTTTACTTTCAATTATAAAACTTCATTTGACTCCTCATATATCTTCTAATTTTTTTTGTGATTGTTATATTTATTTGTTATGAGTTTTTTTGTATTACCCTTTAAAGCATTTTTATCATGGCTGCTCTAAAATCTTAGATAATTTTAACATCTCTGTTATATCAGTATTAACATTTCTTGAATGTCTTTTTCATTCAGTTTGAGGTATTCCTGAATTTTTGGTATGACAAGTGAGTTTTGATTGAAACCTGGACATTTTTGTGTTACATGATTCTTAATCTTATTAAACTTCTTTTATCTGGAATTTTTTTTTCTTTTTGACGTGACTGATGAGGGAAGAGGAGAGAACTACCTCTTTACTACCAGGTGGAGATGATAATGATGACTGCCAGTTCTTGAGTGCTCACCCTGAGCCAAGCACAGGGATAGATACTTAAACATATTTTAATAATTGTCACATGCAGCAGAGGCTCAGATTTGAATTGAGTGCACTGAGTTTCTCTTATTACAATGGGACACCTTATACAGGGGTACGTGGGATCCCAGCATTCAGCACTGAGGCTTCAGAATCCGTGTTAAGAAGGACAACCTTGTAAGAAACTCATGAGTCAGAGAAAGGCAATTCTGGATTCAGAGTTCAGAGTTCTAAGTTTGACTCTCTGTCTCTATTGACAGCCAAGCTGGGAAAGGCTCCTGAATACTTCTGGACAGAGTTGGGGGTTCTGACTTTCATGTGGGCTTCACTGATGGCAAGCAGTGGGCCTCATTACCCCTGGTTATCTAGGGCTCACTCTGTCCATTAGAAACCATCAGAAACCATCAGAGAGGGAGGTGGGAACATAACCACTAGTTAGGGTAGAAGTCCAGGCTCCTCACGTGGTCTGAAATGACACCGTTGAGGATGGGGGTCAAGAATTAGAATCCTGGATTCCTCCCCGGTCTTCTTTAATGCTAACCCAGCAAGAGTTTTGGAATTCCTTTTTACTGTGCCCATTCCTATGGCCACTTACTTAATCTATGCCGCTGATAGGGATGGGCTAGAATTTTAGCTAAAATAGAGCTGGTATAGTCTAAATGTTTTGTGTTTGGCTAGGCCCCTTGCATTCCTCTTCTTTTTGCTAAAGCTTTTATTGAGGCTCTTTCTGTCTTTGTTGTTTGGTGCTTACAGGTTACTAGCCTACTTAACTCCAAGTCAGGGTATGCTAGACAAAAAAAAAAAAAAAACAGGTAACTAACCTCCATCTTATCCCTTATGTCCTAATGTTCCTTTCCTATCTACCTTCTCCTCTTCATCTTTTGGAGATGTTTTATTTTGTTTTATGTGTAATATACAATATTCTTAGTTTTTCCTAGTGGGAAACAGAAGTCTCATTAGTAAAGCTTATAAAAATAATTTCACTTGGTAATTTTCTACAGTTTGTTTCCTTTATGAAAAAATATAGTCTGATCTGTTTGAGAGATTGCCTAGCAAGTAATAGAATCACAGAGAGAACATTGGTAACAGTGGTCAGCCTACCCAAGTGAGTAAATTCAAAATGTGTTTTTGAGTAGATTCAGAATATTGATGTCTATGCAATCTCCAGCTTCCAAAGAGCAAGAAGATCCAATAATGTATGTGGGCCTTCTTTCAATACACAGGGGCAGTACCTAACCAGAAACATCCTAGTATGACTTTGAACAGATGTTAAGATCAAGCAAGAAATGATAGTCACAGGTAGACCATCCTGAGAGGACTTTCACTCTCATGGTATTGTACTTCATCCTGACAACAGCCCTAGGAGTTAAGTACTGAAAATGATTTCCATTCTACTAAGAAGGAAAGAGAGGGTTAAGAATTAAGTAGTTTTTCCAAACTTTTAAAGCTAATTAACAGGCGATCCATTGTTCAAACCTTGTCTATCTGACTACAGTATCTAAGGTCTTTGACTTAGAGATAAGAACACTCAGATGAAGTGACTCTAACAGTACCTTTGCAGACCTAGGAAATAGAGTGATGATATGCCAGGGACACAATAATCTCTAATATCAGTGCAAAAGATGCAACTGATGAGCTGAACCTCTGTAAATATGATTCCAGTACAAAACTCTGTAATTGATCTCAGAGAAGCCCACTGGCAGCATTAAAGAGGCAAGGAAGGAGCCTGAGTTCATGGACTAGGGTCAGGGTGGAAATTTCTGGACCTGTTTGAGGAGACATGATAGAGATGCAGGCAGCAGGATGGAACTCACTGGTTAACGACAGAGGATGCATGAAACCATGATCAATTGCTCAAATACAGAGGTGTTCCTTGCCATAAGACTGCAATAAAAGTATGTGGCAGAGGCATAAACTAGCCCAGGGAAACAGAAAGCCTTCCCAGAGGAAGTGACATTTAAACAGATGCCTTGATTCTCAGTGAGGTGGGGAAGGTCAGCGTTAGGAAAGTTCCAGTTCAAATGAACAGCCTGTGCAAAAGTCCTGAGTCTGGAAGTGACACCACACACAGAAGAGGTTGAAAAGGCAGATGCTCACCCCTGTGATCCTAGAAGCAGGAGAGAGTGTCTTGGAGGTGAATCACAGGGCTCGGGTTGGTGGGCATCCCAGGAAGTGTCTCTGAAGTGGCTAGCCCAGCCTTGTTACTTCATGGGTGACAGAAATCTCTCTTTGCTGCCTTGTCTGTCTTTGTACTAAGCACAAAGGGCGAGGATGTGAAAGGTGCCCCTCTTACATCTTGAAAACCTCATCTTCTCCACAGCAGGAGATCTCAAATGGTCCCGACTGGTATTTGGAGAGCAGTACCAGCTCTGCCCTTGTGAAGACTCCTCTACGAATAATGGAAGTTATTTCTGTGTCAGCTCCTCGGATCAGAGGCAGCCTGACTTCCGGGATCCTCAGGCCTGCTCCATGGCGTCATGTAGCCCATGAAAGGGGTCTGGAACTCTCCCAGCTGCAAGCTCTAGTACCAGGGAGCTACAGCATGCGTTTTAAGCTACTTTGAAATCTGAGGATGTTTTTACCTCTTTGAAGCTCATTACAACACTGAGCCAACTATTGATAATCCCACTGAGTCTGATATCAAAGAGCAGTAGAGAGGTATAATTTTCTGGACCCATTTAAGCAAGCCTGCTTTGCTAAAACTCATTTCACTGTAAAACCACAGGATAGAGTGCATCCTGTATTCTATCCCACATTTAAACTTAGAATTATTTTACCAGGATTTTTGCTTATTTATTTATGTAAAGAATGGATATCCTCCTTTTGATAGAGTAATTATCAACCTCATGGTTGAATAATTAATCGTATGGAATTATTTAATTTATTCAACAAACATTTAGTGATTCTGGCTATATGTAAGACAGGTTTCCAGATGCTCATGAGGCAGTGGGAAGAGATAGACCAAGTTCCCATTCATATGGAATTTTTCAAGTAAAAGTTGAGGCAAGAAATAAGTAACAGAGAAGGAAGGAAGAAGAAAGGAAGAAAGAAGAAGAAGGAAAGACAAGAAAGAAAGGAAAGAAAGGAAAGGAAGAAAAAAGGAAGGAGGGAGAAGAAAATAAAGAAAGGGAAAGGAAAAGAAAAGATGGAGAGGAAAAAGAAAAAGGAAAGAAGGTAGAAAGGTAGAAGGGGGGATTAGGAAAATTCAAAGTGTAACTATTGCTATGTAACACTCCACCTCAAACTTTTAGAGCTTAAAACAGCAGTGAACTTTCAAATAAAATAATAATAACGACAATAAAATTATTGTGTTGAAAATTCTAGAAGGATTCAATGGAGTAGTTTTTTCTTTGACCCAAGTAATTGTAGCTAGGACAGCAAGATTCACTTCCAAAACTCATTCACATGTCTAGCACTTCAGAGTACCTTGGGGTGTGTGTGTGTGTGTGTGTGTGTGTGTGTGTGTGTGCGTGTGTGTTCTCTTTCCGTGTGGCACTTCATCCTCCAGAATTCCTCCATGTGGCTTGAGCCATTTAAATTAAACTGGTCAATGGGCAATCACCCTAATTACATGACAAGTTGCTTCTAATGTGAGTAAAACCCGTCAGTCACCTTAGAATTCTTAAGGCCGGTGCCCAGAATCTGACACATTGTCACACTTGCCCTCTTCTCTCGGTTTGAGCATCCATGGAATTCCACCAAGACTGCAGGAGATACTGAACACCCTACCTCTCTATAGGAGATGTGCCAACACACATGTGGGCATCTTTAATTTACCACAGGGTCCCTGACATTGCAGTGAGTGACAGAGTGTGGACTTTGCTCAGTGACAGAGTATGGCTTTCCTCAGAATATGACTGTTTGAACTAAGTCCTGAATGACAAGAAGAAACTAAAATGCTAATAACTTCTGGAAGCAGACCACGTGAGGCAAAGGGAATAGCAAGGTAAAATACTCTGAGGCATAAATGATTGATGTATTTAGGAAAAGAGTGAAGGCTATCATGGCTGGAGCTTAATGACTAAGAAGAAGACTTTAAGGAGATAAGTAAAGAAAAGTAGAGTCAATAGGCCACGGGCTGAAGCTCAGGTATTATTCTGAAGTGGGAGAGAAAGCACTGGAAACTTTAGAAATTAGTGTGAGCTAA
Source organism: Sciurus vulgaris (assembly GCF_902686455.1). Lineage (NCBI taxonomy): Eukaryota > Metazoa > Chordata > Mammalia > Rodentia > Sciuridae > Sciurus > Sciurus vulgaris. The sequence goes on along the minus strand of NC_136468.1, from coordinate 130,813,691 downwards.
TTTGCATATTTAAAGGATTAAAGAGGTTCAAGAATAGCAGTTGGAAGAACACTAAGGGAATTATTGCAATTATTCAAGTATGAGATAATGAAAACTTTGACTACATTGATTCCAGAGAAAATGGATTTGGGATGAATGTATGTGTAGGTATAGGCATAGGTGTAATTAGGTAAATTAAATATGGGCATATGTTCGAATGTAGATATATGTGTAGATATAAATACAGAAGTAAATACAGATGTAGAGATAGATTTAGAGATAGATCCATATAGATATGGGTTTAAATGGAGAAAGATTATGATATAGATATGCATCTAAAAATTGATACAGAAAGAAATGCACATATTTAAACATAAGGTAGGTTAAAGATACAGAACAATCTGAGGATGATCCAGCAATTGCCTGCAGAGTGAGGCCACACACTGAGTCGGGAGACACTGATTTATGGGAATTCCTTCATTGAAGATGGAAAGCCTGAGAAATCCCTGAACTCTGCAACTGTTGTGCTGGGAAGAACATCAGAGACTTTGGGGCCAGAGAGTCCTGCATTTAGGGTCCTGTTTAGGAAGTCATTGCCTGTGCCTGTGTCTTGAAGTATTTCCCCTCTGATTTTCTTCTAGCAGTTTTAAAATTGAGGGTCTTATCTTTAGGTCTTTGATTCATTTTGAGCTGACTTTTGTATAGGGAAAGATAAGGATCTTGTTCCATTTTTCAACATAAGGATACCAAGTTTTTCCAATGCCATTTGTTAGAGAGACTATCTTTCCTTGAACATTATCTTTTTGGCATCTTTGCCAAGAATCAGATGGTTGAAGCTTTTTGAGTTTCTCTTTGTGTCTTTTCAATTCCATTGATATATATGTCTGCTTCTATTTCAGTACCGTGCTGTTTTTGTTACTTTCACTTATAGTATATTTTGAAATTGAGTATTGTGATGTCTCCAGCATTGTTCTTCTTGCCCAGAATTGTTTTGACTATTCAGAGTTCTTTTGGCTTCCATGTGTTTTCTCTAGTTCTGGAAAGAATTTCATTGATATTTTGATGGTGATCTTATTGAATCCGTGGATCATTTTCAGTAAAGTATATATCAGTATATTTTAAAATATGAACTCTTCCAATCCATGGACACAGGAAGTCTTTGCATTTTCTAGTATCTTCTTTAATTTCTTTCTTCAGTGTTCTGTAATATTCATCATAGAGAACTTTCACCTACTTGGTTAGGGTTATCCCTAGGTATTTTGTTATTTTAATTTTATTTGTTCATTTTAGTTATACATGACAGTCATGTCTATTTTGACATATTTATACAAACATGGAGTATGACTTATTCTAATTAGGATCCCAGTGTTGTAGATGTACATGATGTTGAGATTCACTGTGGTGTATTCTCACATGTACATAGGAAAATATGTTCAATTAATTCCAATGTTTTTCCTATTCGTATCCTCCTACCTTCCCTTTATTCCCCTTTTGTCTAATCACCTGAGCTTCTATTCTCCACACCCCTTATTGTGTGTTAGCATCCACATAACAGAGAGAAAATTCTACCTTTGGTTTTTTTGGAATTGGCTTATTTCACTTAGCAGGATAATTTATTTTTGAAGCTATTGTTAATGCAATTGTTTTCTGATTTTTTTTCTCTCAGTGGATTCATTATTAGTGTATAGAAAAGCTGTTGATTTTTTTTAACTGATTTTGTATCCTGCTACTTTGCTGAATTTACTTATCTGATCTGAAGTCTTCCTGTAGTGTTTGGGTCTTGGAATTGGATCATATGCAAATAGGATAATAGGACATCTTCCATTCCTATTTGTATTTACTCTGTTACTTTCTTTTACCTATTTACTTTGGCTAAAATTTCAAGTACTGAATTGAGAAGGAGTGGTGAGAGTGGACATTCTTATCTCATTCCTGATTTCAGAGAAAGTACTTTCATTTTCTCCCCGTTTAGCATCATGTTGACTATGGGTTTTTTCCTCAAGAAACCTTTAATTTTTTGAGGTAAGATCATTCTACATGTAGTTCCTTTGGGTTTTTGTTCATGAAGGGATGACAAATTGTTCAAAGACTTTTTCTATACCTATAAGATGATCTTGTGACTTTCACCCTTGGTTCTATTTATATGGTATAGCATTTATTGATTTTCATATGTTAAATGATCCTGGTATCTCTGCAATGAAACCAATTTGACTATGATATGTGGCCTTTTTAATGTGATGTTTAATTTGGTTTGCAGGAATTTTATCAAGAATTTTTACCATCCATGTTCATCAAAGTTATTAGTCTGCAGTTTTCTTTCCGTGACATGTCTTCATAAGATTTTGGTGTCAGTGTGATATGATATTCATAGAATGAATTTGGAGGCATCCCTTCCCTTTCCATTTCATGGAATAGTTTGAGGAACAAACTATAGTAAAAGGGCTGGGAAAATTCAGCAGTGAACCTCTGTGGTCCTAGGCTTTTGCTGTTATTGAGATGCCTGTCATTTCTTCAATCTCATTGGTTGGTATTGATTTTTTGTTATATCTTCTTTGGTTAAATTTGGTAGTTTATAAGTATCCAGAAGTGTATCCAGTTCCTGCACATTTTTTTAACTTGTTAGAATGCAAGTTTTCAAAATATTCCCTAATAATCTTCTGGATCAGTGGTATCTGTTATAAATCTCCCCCTTTTTATCTTTATTTTATTAATCTCTTCTCTCTCTTTTGGTTAGTTTGGTTAAGGATTTATCAACCTTGTTTATCTTTTTAACAAGAGCCAACTCTTAGTTCCATTGATCCTTCTGTTTTGTTCTTTTAATCTTTATTTGATGTATTTCAACTCTGATTTTTATCATTTCTTTCTTTTACTGGCTTTGACTTTGGTTTGTTCTTCTTTTTCTAAGACTTCAAGATGCACCTTTAGGTTATTATGTGAGATCTCTCTGATTTTTTCAATGTATGTGCCTATAGCTATAAAATTTCCTCTTAGAACTGCCTTTGTTGTATTCCAGATTCTGGTATGTTGTTTTTCCATTCTTATGTAATTGCAGGAATTTTGTCATTTGTACCCTCATTTTTTCAATGATCCACTGATCATTCAAAAATCTATTGTTCAACCAGTTGTGGTGGTGCATGCCTGTAATCCCAGCAACTCGGGAGGCTGAATCATGAGGATCATGAGTTCAAAGCCAGCCTCAGCAATACCAAGGCACTAAGCAACTCAGTGAGACCTTGTCTCTAAATAAAATACAAAATAGGACTGGGGATGTGGCTCGGTGGTTGGCACCCCTAAGTTCAATCCCTCATACTTCCCCCCCAAACAAAAAAGTGTATTGTTCAATCTCCATGTGTTCTTATAGTTTCCACAATTTCTCTAATGCTCAGGAGAAAATAGCAAGACTCACCAAGTTGAGGATGGTACCAAATCAAAAAGTTTCTGCACAGCAAATGACAGAGTAAAAACAGAACCTAAAGAAGGGGAGAAAATCTTTTCCAGCTTTCTTCTGACATCCACAATATAGAAGGATTTCAAAAAAGTTCACCTTAACACTAAAAATAAAAACCCCAATCAATAAGTGAGCAAATGAGATAAACAGAAACTTTTCAAAAGGAGAAGTGTATGAATGGCTAATAATTATATTTTTAAAATGTTCAACATCTTTCATCATAAGTTAAATGCAAATCAAAACTACACTGAGATTTCATCTCACCCCACTCAGAAAAGCAATCATCAAGAATATAGGGGGAAAGAAGCGCAGTAAGAATGCAGGGGAGAAAAACTCCTTAATATACACTATAGGTGGAAATATAAATTAGTATAACAACCATGGAAATCAGCATGGAGGTGCCTCAATCACCAAAAATAGAAGTAACATGCTATCTCACTCCCTGATATATACACAGAAGAATTCAAGTTGGCATACTGCATGGATAACTTGCATACCATGCTTATTGTGGAACATTTCATAAGAGCCAAATTATGGAGTCAGCCTTGGTGACTGTCAATGGATGAATTGATTTATAAAACTTGGTAAATATACATAATGGGGTATTATTCTGTTATGAAGAAGGACAAAATCATGCTTATTTGCAGGAAAATGAATGGAACTGGAAATCATAATATTACAAAAAATAAGTCAGATACAGAAAGTCAAGTATTGAGTGTTTTCCCTCATGTGGAAACTAAGGGTGAAAAGGGCCATGAAAGTAGCAGGGACACTATTAGAGAAGAGGAAGGGTTCAGAGGTAAAGGAAAGGGGAAAGGTTTTGAAGGGTAATAGAGGGTGGGTATGATTAAAGTATGTTACTTGCACATGTACAAATATGCCACAATGAAACCCATTATTCTGTAGTAATTAAAATGCACTAATTTTAAAAAGTCCTGTATTTAACCCCAGGTGCCTGTCAAGTATATGCTGTACACTATGGGCAAATTGCCTCGCTTCTTAGCTTAGTTTCTTCAATTTCAAGGGAAGAACGTTACCTATCTTACAGGTCTATTAAAATTCAAAGCAAAAAATGAGGTGCATTTAACACTGTATCTAGAAACTACTATGGTTCAAGAAATGTTAATCTTTTTTGTTATATTCTCAAGCTTTTCAAAATTTACTTGTTCTTCAAAACCCAACCTTTCTCAAATGCTCTATGAAACTTTTTCCAGCATCCCTGCTCCTCATTGAATTACTCACAAACTATTTCCTTTGTGCTAAGGCAATCCCCCAATTAAAGTATACTTTTCTCCATAGGCAATCTTTCATTCTTACTTATCCTCATTTTTCTGTAACATCCAGTCCAATACTGAGCCCTCCATAAATATTATATAAATCCCTGTTGATTGATTCCTTTTTCTCTCTTTTTTGGTGAATTTTATTCTTATCCAATAGTAAAAGTACAGTGGGAAAAAAATGACTCTTATAAAATCTTTAATACATTGAGTCCCATGTGTTTCTTAACTAAGTAAGACAATGACTTTTTTATTCTTATTCTTTTCAGGTGGTTTTATATTCAATAGAATATTATGGATATAAAAATGAAGGTCTTTATAATGGATGAATTATTTCATCAAATTGTCTGAAGGTTAGACAGTCAACATCCACAAATGACATTGATATATCCTAGCCTTAAGTAAATTGTATTATATAAGAACATTTGTGAATACTAAGAGAATCATTCAGTTCTCTTGGTGTAAAATTTACCTTTGAAAATTTAACCTCCTGAGATAGATACTATATACTGTTCTTTAAAATGCATTTTTCACAAAGAGTTTGTTTTATCCAGAATGTGATAACTGGGAAAAGTTGGTTATTAAAATATTATCTTGATTTCCTCCCTATTTCTGCCTTGATATGAAACTTTTCTTTCCCTTCCATATCCTGGGAAGACATGCTTTCAAAATCTGGCCTCCTGGTATCACTACAAAAATTATAATCATTCAGGATATGGCTTACATTCTCATCAAATGTAAGCAATGGTATTTCTGTCAACTTCCTTGATGTGAAGAGAGTTTTTCTTCTGGAAGAAACTGAACAGTGTGTTCGCTAAATTAATTCTCTGTGATTCATGAATCTTTATTTTCCAAAAATATTTCCTACTTCATTGAATTATTGTTCTAGTAACTTACTGATCTTGGTATCCAATGTTTTCATGAAATAAAATCCTTTATTTAATAACATAATTTCATATATTTCAAATTACACATAGACTAATATTCCCTTACTACATTATGCACTGCCTTTATTAGCTTATTCTTTTTATCAGTCACAAATTGAATATTCTAGAACAAACACTGCACACACTCACAAAATCAACAAAATAAAGGAAAAATGTGAAATTGGAAATATTAAAATATTGAAATTGGAAATAAAAGCAAAAAAAAAAACAAACTCCTTTACTTAGTGTAAGTGTAAAAACTGTCCTTGTATGTAACTTCTTAATGAATGCTGGAGAATGACTTATTCTGTAGTTGAAAACTTGCCATAAATATCTGTGCCAAAAATGCATGATTCAATACTTAAAGGAAGTAGCCAAACATGCCCAAAGCCCTTTATTTGATAATTTTCATCAGTATCTGGTGCAAATGAAATTAAATACCCACTGTTTCCTAAGCAGTCCATAACATGGTAGTATCTTTCCATCCTTGGTTTGAAACTTCACCTCCATAGACAGCTATTTGAAATACACCTCTGAGCATTTTCTCTTTCAGAACACTTAGCACAGGGTGTGATTTTCATACTTACCTCTTGGTGGTTTATTTTCTCTTTTACCCACCTGCACAGGAACTCTCTAAGGATGTGGACTATGTCCGTATGATTCATCCCTCTGTTGCTGGTGCTTATGAAAGGACCAGTACATAGTACCTGCTCATCGCATTTCCCCATGCATCAGTGCTGCATTTACACCATAGAAATAAAGTGTCCAGATGTTCAGGTGACCCATTTCCAGCTTTCAAGGACATGACTCTGCATCCTTCCTCTCCGATGTTCTCTCCTTTTACCCTTCTGGCACTCTAACAAATGTGTGACAAAGTCATGCCATTTGGAATCAGACAGTCTTGGGTTCAAATCCCATTTGATGAGTTTATTCATTAATCCATCTAGAAAAAAATGCCAGGTCTGAAGTTAGATGTTAGAAATTGCCTAATAATGATACCACATGAAGTAAAAATCAGGCAATTCCCAAATTATAAATGGATTTATATACCATTGTAAGTTCAAATTTACCTGTTCGATAAAATTCAAGGGTCTAGTTAGAAACTATATATTTACAGCATCCCACCTGCTCTATGACTCACTGTGGTAGACTCTCTAGGTGTAACAGTTAGGAATCAGGACTTTGAACATCAAAATATATTGTCTATCATGATTAGGTAAGTTTATGGAACTCAAATGTAGTCCATACTAAAGATTTTTATCCTGAGGAGTTGGGGAAAATAGTGAAGAATTTTAAACAGTGAAACACATTTTGGAAGGATTTGCTGGTGTATGAATGTAATAGGGTGAAGAGGAGGCAATGATCTGTATGCTAATAAGAGGGAAAATAAAGTCAGGATTTGGCCAATGCTTAGATGTATGGGTGGAAGCTTCTGTTTGGGCAAAATCAGGTGGATAGTAGTCCCTTTCACTAAAATAGAACCTGGAGAAAGAGTACAGGAGTGAGTGAGTGAGTGTGTGTGTGTGTGTGTGTGTGTGTGTGTGTGTGTGTTGGCAGAGCTCTGTGATGAAGGGTTGGTCTATAGGAGGAGCACGATTTCAGTTTGAGATACATCAGCTTTGAAGTGTCTATGGTACATTTGTTTGAAGTGTCTATGGTACATTTCTGGTGGGCAGATGGAAAAATATGTCTAGCTTTCGGGGAGAGGTTTGGGATAGAGTTATCGATATGGGAAAGGTCAGGAAAGAGGAGAAAAGGGATGAGATCAGAATTATAGACTTTGAAGGATAGACAGAAAAGTGAAGAACCTAAAAAAGAAAGAGGAAAGAATCCTATGATGAGTAATGTTATAGGGAAAAAAGTACAAAAGGATATCTAAAAGAAAAATGATCACAGTATTCTATTTTGTCAAAATCAAATAAGAGTGGAACTCAAAACACTCCTTGCAAATAGAAGAAAGGAGATCATTAATAAGATTTGGGGGAGAATTTTGGATAGATCACAATGGAAGTCTGACTATAATGAACTACAATATCTGTGAAATGAGGATACAGATGCCTGTTTAGGTTCCCATCTACAAGATGGACACAGTAATGTCTTCTTTGATTGGTTTATGTGTGAATCAGATGATCTTACATGAGTCTAACACAATATCTAACACCTAATAGTTACTCACAATATTTTGAAGGAGAAATTTTTCCAGCATTGTCAATATGAGAACAGGGATGTTTTATTAATTTAGAACTTAGTTCAATTTATGTAGGCTAAAAGAAAGACTCACTCCATATAATGAAGACAGTAACTTATTTTCATATTTTTTCTTACTCATGGTGAGGATATAGGATAATGCTTTGTAGTTCACTGAATTTGCAACAATTTTCTAGATAATCTGCACTACTGTGGTTTCAATGTGCCTCTGCAAAGCATGTTGGAAACTTAATCCCCAGTGAAGTAGTTTTGTGGAGTAGGACCTAATGGGAGGAGTTTAGGTCATAAGGGCTTCTTCATTCATGAATGCATTAATGCCATTATGAAAGAAGTTCAATCATGTGCTCTCCCTTGTCCTTTTTCCTCTTCCACAATGGGATAGCACAGCAAGCAAACACTTTCCAAATGTCAGCACATTCAACTATAGCTTGAACTTCCCAACCTCCAGAACTATGACCCAATTAATTTCCATTCATTTATAAGTTACTGAGCCTTAAGTATTTTGTTATAGCAACACAAAGAGACTAAGACATGCTAAAGCCTTTTCAAAAATAAATAATTGTAGTTACTTGGACATTCTATGGAACCTCACAAAGTCTTAAAACTATGTATACAAAACTGATATGATGTAAGTAGTTTTATTCATAAGTCAATTCTGTGTTCCAATTCAGCTTTACAGTGATGTTTACATACAGTAAAGCGAGGGAGAAAAAACATGTAAACCTCATTATCATTTTTTTAGGTAATTAACAACTTTAATTCATAGTTTGAGTCCACTGAGTAAAACACGTTATTAGCAATGTCATATGTCTTCTTAAACTATACAGTAACTATGAAGTAGAGTTTTCCCTCCTCTTTTGCAGATGAGAAGTGGAAGTTCATCACAACTGAGAACTGACCAGGATGCATAGCTATTTAGCATTAATACTGAAACTTAATCTCTGAATGTTTAGCTCAAAGCAAACTAGGCTATTTCCTTTGTTCACTATAACCCTACACTAAGAGTGAAGGCATTAATCTATGGTCATGTCTCAATCCCCCAAAAGAAATGCCTATTGATTGTGCTCTACAGACATAGTACTCTGTAAAACCTGTGCCTATCAATGGGTATAAGCTGATGTCCTTTGATCAATTCAAGATGAATAAAATAATGATACATAGCCTCAAAGGATTTATTATGATTATCAGAACTTAGTAGAAGAAGTATATACACAAAAGAGAATGAAATTTTTATTGGACCTTCATTTCAAAAGTTTGAGGACTAGAGTTTTTAATCTATATTTGGAGAAGTTTTACTCTTGAGCATTGTTTTGTAAAGAGTTGGCACTCAATATTGTTTCTAGGAATTGAGGTGATAAATTACTGTGATACCTAAACATTGTGAAATCTAGGAGCCAAGAATGCAAAATGTAACTGATCTCCATTATACTTCAGAGCCAGAATGGCAAGAACTGGGTGCCAATGGGATAATGAAGGGAATTTAAGATATTTCAACCAAGAGGATGCTATTATGGGTTTGTTAGGTGGCTAGGAGATTACCCACAGGAAGATGGCGCCTCCAATCATGAATTCATACTCTCAGGCTTGGCTACCTTACATTCTAGTTAGAAATCTTTTGTACGTCTAAGTTCTAAAATTCTACTATACTATATAATGTCTATAGTTAACAATACTACGTTGTGCAATTAAAATTTTCAAGAGGATAGATCTTACAAAAAAAAAGCAATGAAAATAACAAATGGCATGAGAAGAAACTGGGAGGTGATGGATGTGTTTTTGACCTAAGTGGTGATGGTGATGGTTTCACGAGTATGTACTTAGCCACAAACTCATACAGACGTATACCCAAAATATGTGCAGTTCTTGATGTGGGTGTATTTCATCAAAGTGGTTTAAACAGGAAGTGGAAAAAATAAACATGCCCTTCTTCCAGAATTAAAGTTTGAAAAAAATAAGAAGATAGCAAGAAAAAAAAACTCTTCATCTCTTTATCTAGAATTGGTATCTACCTGTCCTTCTGTTATCCATACCTAGATCACTGATAATGCTTTACTAGTTAGTTTAGTGGAAGTCAGAGAAAACACTGTCAAAATTAGTATCCTTCAAAATACCATGGTCAATATTAAAAATGAATTTTAATGATAAAATTTTTCAAAATATATAGATTGACAAAAATATTTCAAAGAAATTCTCATCATTGTATTAACACAATGAACAAATCTAAGCAATTTCTAGCTTGTATTAGGGAATAACTCCTAATATCTCCTGGGTTAGGCCATTAGTTAGAAAGATCTCTGGTTGTCTGATAGAGATCAGAAAGGACACCCATCCCATCTTCTAGCCTGTTGTTAAATCTGCCTTTTTAAGTCTGCCTCTAAACAAATTTTTTTTTTTGTTGTTGTTGTTGTTAAATGAAAGCATAAAGAATAGTTCATGTGAAAGAGATTTGACTAAAACTTGTTTTCAGATAGAAAATTTATGGAGAATTAACCTGACTTGGTTCTACTCAAAATATTGGTTGTGCTGTTTTCTACTTATAGACTTAAGTCACATACACCTCAAGGCCTGTGCATAGGACAAACCCACATGGACCAAAACATAATGGAAGAGGTATTTTTTGTAGTAAATGTCATCATCAAAGAGTGGGGAAAGTTCTGAGAGGCCAAGAGGGTCTCCCGTGATCCCCCTCTTTCTCTACTCTCTCTCTAATCAGAATACCCTTTCATACTTCATAATTGTATTTTTATGTGCTTTAGGCTCCCAGAGAATGCTTCTGCTACAATCTGTATATTTTTCTGATACAAAAGCACTTATTCAAGTAACTCCTTATAAAACCATCTTTCAAATGTTTTTCAAAACCATCTTACATTCTAAAACATATCTATTAAAAATACATACCTCTAAATACTTTTTTGACAGTTTTTGAAGTAAATATGTAAGTCTGAACTGCCTTCTTAGGCATTTTATGCAGTAACAAATGAATTTTAACAGAAAATTTGTTAGTTGTTTTGTGATACCTCGTGTCTATTTACATTACATTCTCAGGCAAGTTTGGGAAATTGACAGGGTTCTTTTCCTCAAAAAATTATATGTTGGATCAGCACAAAAATGGGTTTAACATAGCAGAAGTATGTCTATGGAACATTTAGACTATGTCACCACTCCATTTGTTGGTAACAGTGATTATTAACTTCAAGAGAATATTTGCTGTCAAGCAGAGGTCATCCCATAGTTTACAGGAGAAGCATAGTGGAATATGATTCTCAATTCATTCTAGAAAAGTTTAGTTGGCGCACATGTTAATTCTCTCTTTCATTTGCATATGGATAGCAGATTTGGTGCAAGGCAACCAAAATTTCAGTTCTGTGTTAAGAAATCAATATTAATGACTCCAATGGGACAAATTCTTCTGTCTACCAGTACTTGAAATGTGCTGATGTAAAAATTGCATCGTGGGAGGGAGCAGAATATATTTGATCGCAAAATAAGTGGGATCTTGCAATTTTTTTCTCCCTCTTCCCGTTTAATGACATCTAGACCAGTAACCAATGTAAGAACTATCTGGAATAATTCCAAGGTCATCCTTCTGGGAACTGCTTCTGCCTCTCTTTCTTAGCTGTACTTTTCACTCACATATTCACATGGGTTTCATCTGAAGAAAAAATTTTAATAGAAGTTGTGCTTTTTAATGCAAAAGCATTTCGTTTAATGGAATGAGGTCGGAGATCTAATTTTTCCACAAGGCACTGTTCCAAATTTCTCTAGTCCTGTAATTTCAGATGTATCCTTGACAGAGCCTAGAGTTAGCCGCAGGAATAAATGCACATTTTTAGGAAAACAATTGCATCCTCCAGTGCAGATTTGCATCAAGATTTTTGTTGTCATTGTCATCATTTTTACCTACAAAAAAGGAGAATTTCTTAAAATGGTGCATTAAAAGTCCTTGACTTAGCAGCAGACAAAAATGGTGAATGCAGTCACAGGCACAGTGGATGGCTAAATATATCTCACCTCAGTGGACACTTTGGTATTTAGGTTTTCAGTGATCTGTTAAATGTTCTGCACATTTCCAAAGCTGTTTGCAGGCAATGCATGTAAGATGCAATAACAGGCAATAGTTTGGCTTTGCAAAACATGTGTATTTAATGTTTAGTTTTGTTTCAGTTTGATCCTTTGGAATATTTCATGTATTTTTATCTCATCAAGGTTTAGAAAACTTTCTTTAGTGGCTTTCCAAACTTTCCTACAAAGAAGTAATAAATACTGTCTTTCTTGGTAATCTTTTCAATGGTATTCTCACAACAGGATTATCAGAATTACTTTTCCTACCACAGAATCCTGAATCAGCAAAATGTGGAGCTTGGCTGCACACTTAAAATAGGTTGGCACAAATCTAGTAGGGTGCTGCCAGCATCTGTCACTTTATTATTTTTTTAAATCTGTGGAGTCTTCAGAATATGACCAGTGTATAGAAAGAATCTCTACTCCTGCAACACCCCAGTGCCTGTTGCTTTTCTTTAGAGTTGCCTCTGAGCTTCCAGAAGACATGATTAATGATTTTGAGTTATAATGGCCTGGTGACTTGTCAGTGACAGAGAGAAATGATAGGCTCCCTAAGTAGCCCTGTCTTCTCAACTCCCCAGTGTTGGTTTCTTTGTAGCCATTCATAATCAAGATTCAGTGTTCTTTTGGATTCTCTTAAATCTCTGCATAACCCCTTCAAGTCAGCTGTTGGAAATTGAGAGAGGATACTAAATATATGGTGAAAATTATTTTATAAATGAAGGAAAAATTGGGCTACAGGCATCTGGGGATAAACACTTCATAGACAAAAGGAAAAACAACAGGAATCAACCCGTAAGAGTCTTTGTTTCATTTCTGAAAACCCCTGTCTTACTGAATTGGTAGGGTTCTCTTCTCTAGAACTTTCTCAGAGTCCTGATGGTTTTCGGGGCTTGTGTGTGTGTGTGTGTGTGTGTGTGTGTGTGTGTGTGTGTGTGTGCGCGCGCGCACATGTGTGTTCACAGTGGTGTGTTTGACTTTTCACTTACCTCTTCCTCATGTTCTCTATGTACAAAGGCTCACACTTGGGCTGTATTCATATTGTTCTTCTCTCAAAATGGAAAGAACTAGTGGGGAAAAAGGTGCACTAATCTGTGGCTATTACCACTCTGGCTGCCTGTCACCTGTGGGCACTTTCCAAAAGCCCGTTTCTTCCATAGAATCCCGCTGTCCATTGATTGCAGTCTTGATGGACTGCACTTCAATAGCTGAAGGAGTACTTGGAAGCACTGCAGGTTTGCTGTGACCAAAATCTTTTCTCTCCAACTCATTGCAGTCAACAGGAGGCAGCATGTGCCTTAAACCTCAAGCAACCAGATATTTTCTTTTAGAAGTTCAGCAAGAGAGAGTCAAGATCTGAAAATGTAGTTGACAAAATTCATTTATCCTAAGCTTGGCACTGGGCTATCCTGGCTGAATATGTCCTCCGTCCCTGATGGCTCTTGTTCTATTTGGAACTTTGGCAGGTGTGGTCTAGTTTTCTGGTCTATATATTTATTTAGAGAGCTACGCTAACATCTTTTCAGGAAATTTAGTTTTGCTTAGGATGCCCTTGTAAGATTTTATGGCATAATCCATTTCAGGAGCTATTTATCCTGAGCATCCCTTTGTGAGGTAGCTATAAGATAGTTTTGGATACCGATTTCACTTAGTTTCAATAAAACAGTTATGTACCTACTGTTTGTCACTGTGAGTACTGATAGAGACATGGGAGAAAAAGCAGTAAAGAAGACACTTTTGAGAAGACTATAACATAGCCTAAGAAATGAACATAAAGAGATGCTTTTCAAAACAACACCTCATCGCAGATAGGGTATCCAGTGGTGAAGCTCTAGTTCAAGTCCACATCAATGCAGACTTAGTAGATTTCCTTTACCGGGTAGAGTCTACTCACATCAATGTGTTCATCACCACTGCAGATTTCTTAAAGATGTATAAGGAGGAAAGTGGGGAAACTTTACATTGCATATCCTAAGGTCAGCTTTCCATGTGTTCAGCCACACATCTCCTCAGACCATCCCTTTCACTGCGCTCTCTGTGGTGACTTTTGTCCTTCTCTGGTCTTGTTGGAACAGGTCTTCATCAACACCCTTTTTCTCTCACATAAACATTTTTTTCCAAACAATCACTCTTCCAAATTGTCCTTAAACCACAACCTTTTCCTCAATTAATACAAGGATTTTCTAGTTAAAAGCCAGTCTTAGAAGACTGTGCAGGAATGTAATACATTTTTGAAAAAGCTGGGTCCTCAGTTTGTACCTATAATCTGCCATTTAACATGTGCCGACATAAGTCTTCAAAACTCTCTGAGTTTTATTTTATTCAACCATCCTAAGCCAGACTTCCTTCCTTCAGGCCCATATGTGTTCTGTAACACAGTTAATGTCAAAGATGTTTAAGAAAATAAAAGTGATACATGGGCAGATGATTTGAACTAGATCACCTTTAACCTGACCTTATCCCAAGATGTCATGTGTTATATTAACTAATACATAAGAGAAACCCAAGGGAGAGCAAGTAAATAAAATATTACTAAGATTTCCAAAGCTGCTTTCTTTGCCTTGTGAAGTCAAATACTTGCATAGCATTTAATAGTGGGGATCCTCATCCCAAAGTGTCACTGGACCATACCTGGTTATACTCAGATACTCTGCCGGTGAGCACCTTTCCCTACCTGCTCAGGGAAGTGAGGAGGGAGAAGGTTGTGGGCAGTCAGGCACACTCACTAGACGTCAGCATGCTCCAATTTAACCAACAATCCTATAAGCAACACCTGCACACAAAAACATGAACCTTTAAGTAGTAGAAAACCTGATCTATTGTGGCCACTTCAGTATTTGATCATGATAAAAGACAACTGCTTTTATGATTTGTGAAGATTCATTCTCCTCCAGAAAGGCTGACTTCTCAAGAACCAATTGAAAATCAGCACAGGAAATATTTAAAATCCAGCTGGAGATCCACTCTTCCTGGAACATGGGGCCAACTCTGGGAAATCTGTTTCTCCTTCCCTCATAGAAGTTCTAAAATCTCTGAGTGATATTATATTCTATTAAAAATTAAGCATAGGACAAAATCTGTGTGGTCACTCTTCCACTAGATTTGATGATAGGCGGCCGGTGCATCACAGATAATGGACACAGAGGATTTGGTCCACAGCTCATTGCAATGCCTTGTCTCAGGCTCTGTGTGTTTAGCGACCACTTCTAAGCAATCAATTTCACTGAGTGGGCTTAATGGGTGTTATTATGTATTATTTTATTGAAAATATAGGCAGTGTCCTTTGCATCTGCACTAACATAATACAGTGAACAGTGAGGTACTTTCAAATCTCTAAGGCAGAAATGCTGTGAGAACCAGCTGCAACCAGCAATTATTATGATTACATGGCTGCTGATATATGTAAGGCACTGGGTTCAATCCCCAGCATGGAAAAAAAAAGTAAGATACACCTCACATGCAACTCAAATAAGCATGAAGACGTATTCCTACTTTTGCAACCCTGTTGCATTATAGTCATAATACATAATTATTATATAACTTTAATTGTTTATGTAATAATTATGTATTGTACATAATTTACATAAACTTTAATTGAAGTACATAAACTTTAATTGAAGACACCCAATGGACATATTCAGTTCAGTCAATTACTATGGCTTCTTAATCTCCTTAGAAATTCCGATGAAATCTTGCTAGCAGCCAATAGTTTTAAAAAACTAGATCTAGTGCTGACACTAAATGTGTTGCTTCATTTTAGCACACATGTAACATGTCCCTGAGATGGACTTACATGGCATGTACTTCCCAGGAAAGAATAAACGTACAAAATAAGGAACTACTGACACCCACCCTTAATTGTGGAAAGACAGTAGCATGTTTTTCCCATGTTTCCTGAATGAACCCTGACCAGAAAACAAAAAGTTCAGATGACAACATGAGTCCTTCTTCCCACCTCTCTTCTGGTACAGGGATGTGTTTGGAAGAAAGGAATGACACAGACGAACATGGTCCAGTCCCTGAGAATTAAACACAAAAGGGAGGGTCACAGGCTGCTGCTGGCACTAGTAGATCTCCCTCTATTTTAGGACACCAGGTTTACTGAAATGAAGCTTTGTAGGTATTCTCTATTCCGTATATTTAAACCTCTCTGGGAAGCCTTTCTCCATCTCACTTTCTAGTGTGGAGTGTGTGGGACTTGTGATGGATTCCTGGGTTACCAGCCCGTGGAACCCTGTGCTCAACCAATCTGGAACCTCCCCTGCAAACAAACTAAGCTTGAATGCAGTTGCTGTGGAATGTACTAATTAAACATATTTTACTTTACATAATTGGCATTAGGGCCCTTTGAACAAAAATGCAAGTTTATGGAAATTGGTTGGAATACTTATGCAAATAATATAAAAATGGACCCCTAAATTATTAGAAAAAATAAGGTAATTTTAATTGAATAGCTAAAAGATTTGTACTTCTTTAGATGATTACATCTAGTAAACTCAATTTAAAAGTAAGTTTCATTTGCTTTATCTAACCCTTCCATATATTGCTCAGTATTGTTGCTATAATTATCACCAATAAAGGGCCAATCTTATTTTCTATCTCTTTTTGCATCAAGTGTTAGTTCTGTAAACAGAAATGGAATATGTTATTCTTTTGAACAGAGCTTCGTGCGTTACAAATTAGGAAGTGTCACACCAAAAGGTTACAAAGCAACCAATTATTGCTTAAAGGGACAGTGTGATGCAGAGTTCTGTTATTTGCTGTTTTGCAGGGGAATGACTTTGTCATTGAACAAGACTTTCCACCAAGGACCATACAGGGCAGTTATGAGGTAGAAACCATGCCATCAATAGCATGGACCACTGTGGCAAGAGTGTATAGCGTTGATCAATTTGCAATTAGTAGTGGAACAATAGAGTCCAAGATGCCTGTGACAGAGGAGTGAATGCTGGGAAATGGGTGCTTAATAAAAAAGTGTCACAGAATGTGGAATGTAGATGGGTAAACAAAGAATTACAGGACTGAGAAAAAAACATTGCCAGGTTAAGTGACATAGACATTTGCATGCAATTAACAACTGTTAATTATTGGTGGACAACTTCCAAAATTCAGAGAGATCCAATTTAATATACATTCAGCTAATCAAGAATTAGACTGTCCTCCAAACCTCCAAGGTATAGAAGTAGTTTCACAAGATTCAAATAATTATGTTAATATGTCAACTTTTCATTCAGTGTTTCTTTTTTCCCCCTCTTCAAGGAGATGGGGTGTTGTGGAACAGATTGGGGGTGGGCTTATTTTTCTGGTAATATTTTAGTATCTGCACTTGGATAATTATTTTTTAAAGCATCCTCGGGATTCCTGGTGAATACTTTGTTCTCTCCACGTTGCAACCATAAAATATAACAGGCAGTTGCCTAAGTCTACTTAAAGCTTGTCAACTTCTCATCAGGATATAGTTTAAAGATCAGTGAATTCTCTGATCTTTATAAATAGAGGGCTACAGTGTGACCAGGAGCAGGACATATCATGCTCCCAGAGGGAAGCTCAAAGGGCTTCAAGTGAAGTAAAAAAGGACTGGACTGAATCCCCAGGCATTGGGTTAACAAGCTTTGATGACCCACTGGGTGGGAGCAGGGTGAGAACCTGGAGGATGTCCACTGATAGCCTCAATGGGATGTCTAAAAGCAAGAAGTGCTGGGAGAGGAATCCAGGTCCCTGGCTCCCCTGGCCTGCTCCTTGAAATGCCCTTTAGGAAGCTGAGAATGTACATCTGGAGCCCAGGATGGAGGCTCTGCCTCACTTTAGCCTCCTCATCCACCATCTCATCCCACTTCCTCCCTGCAGAATGTTCTCATGACCTAGTTGCAGCACTGTGCTTCCTCCGTACTGGTGTTACACAGACATGGCATCACCGGGGCCCAGCATGCACTTTCCTCCTTGTTTCACAAATCCAGTTCCACCAATGGAGGTCGCCTCGCCCATTAGTGACAATTTCTCTCCATAGAGGTATTCTGAGCTCCTGCAGCTTCATTTGACCTCCAACCCCAAGGATTTGGGAGAATTGGATTTTTTTGAAGATCAGAAAGGACATCACTTCCCTGGGGATTCAGCTCTGCTTCGTCACATCTACAGCAGCAACACATTCTGACCCATAAATTTCCTCGAAACTATTTATTATATATGGACCAGTATTGTTTTCAGACAGTAAAAAATGCCAACTTAAGGACAATCCCACCTTCTCTGTGACCTCTAACCCTCCCAGCTTATTTTCACACGTGAGTTTTCAAGCCCTGATGTGAGACTGGCCTGTGCTTACAGGACAGGGGCACAACAGCCTCGTTCCCCACCGCAGCTCATTGTCTTGGCACCAACCAGAGCACTTCCTGGAAGATGGTGATGCTCTTTTTTCCCTCAACTGCATTTGATTCTTACCCTGAGCAGTGGGGCATTAGCATGAGTTTTGTCTGCCACCAACTCTCCATAAACTGGCATGAACCCTTTACTAAGAGGCTATCAATGGTTAAATAATTTATATAGTGAAAAAGAGCAACACCACCTGTGAATTACTAAACTTTCATAAAAAATAGATCCAATAAGATCCTTCAAGATATATCTGCCTTTGGAACAAAATCCCTGAGTTCACCATTTGACCTTGTGCTGGGTCTGACTCATCACTTAGCAAAGACTTTAGCTGATTCTACTTACCTTCTTTTACCGGCATCTCTCTTGTCGTTTTTCCGACTAATCA
The DNA here is from genome assembly GCF_902686455.1 of Sciurus vulgaris. Lineage (NCBI taxonomy): Eukaryota > Metazoa > Chordata > Mammalia > Rodentia > Sciuridae > Sciurus > Sciurus vulgaris. Next base: position 130,795,040 of record NC_136468.1, on the reverse strand, counting down.
CCTAGTAAAAGCTGAGAAGATATGAGTAAACTAAAGCTGAAAAATACTTTTCAGGTTTTCTTAGAAAGGCATGTGTATCTTTTTGATTTATTTTATTTTTACAGACTGCATTTTGATTCATTGGACACAAATGGGGTACAATTTCTTATTTCTATGGTTGTGCATGGGTAGATTCATACATTCATGTAATCATACATGTACATAGGGTAATGATGTCTGTCTCATTTCACCATTTTTTACCCCCACCCCTCCTCCTTATCAATTTCCCTGTACATAATCTAAAGTTCCTCCATTCTTCTTTCACTTCCCACTCCCCACCCGAATATATCATCATCCACATTAGGTCTTTGTTTTTTGGGAGTTGACTTATTTCATTTACCATGATGCTATTCTCCAATTCATCCATTTATCTGAAATGTAATAATATTCTTCTTCTTTATGACTGAATAATATTCCATTGTTTATATAAGGCACACTTTTACATTGCTGGTGGAGTTGCAAATTGGGCAGCCACTCTGGGAAGCAGTGGGGAGATTCCTCAGAAAACTTGGAATTAACCTACCTTTCATCTAGTTATACCAGTCCTCAGTTTATACCCAAAGGACTTAAAATTAGCATACTACAGTAAAACAATCAAATCAATGTTTTAGCAACTCAATTCATAATAGCTAGATTGTGGAATCAACCTAGATGGCCTTCAACAGATGAATGCATAAAGAAACTGTCATATAATATACCACAATGGAATATTATTCAGCATGTGTATTCTTAAGCAATCATATTGGTCTTTCTGTTTCCAGGGGGAATGGTTTGGTTGGCTCCTCCATATATGTCCTATTCAATCTCACATCTGGCCTCACACCTGGAAGACAGGTGCCTTCAGCTTGCACCAGCAGGAGCTCTTTTCCCTGGCTGTCCATCATGCAGGACATGGAGGCCATGGGGAAGCCTTCCCAGAGCATAAGATGGGAGAGGGAGGGCATTCTGGCATTCATCTCCAGGCTTTCTCCACTGTCTCCTCCCTGCATTGTCCTATATTAAAGGCCACAGCCTTGGAGCATGGTGGCTCTAGTTTGTTCACTTGCCAGGTTCTAGAACTGTCTTTTCTCTTCTTCCTTCAGTACCAGGACCATAAGGAATGATAAGGACCTCCCACTCTCACGTGCCAATGAGTACCTCACACTCACCTCTTGGTTCTTGTCACCCTGGCAACACCAGTTGTGAAGCATCCAATCATTAAATTTTCTTCCAGTGAGCTGTTTGCTGTGGATACCCTAACTGATAATGATGATTTTGTTTATATTTTTTAAAAATCTCAAATTTTGTTTTACCATAACATGATGGCCAGTTTTGCAGAATCTCCATCCACATGCCAGCATGTTCCTTGAGCATCTCTAGCTGCAATGAAATGCAGCCAATCCTGGACACGTGTTCCCATTGCTAGGACCATGTGTTGGCCTAGAGCTGCCATAATAATCAAGAAGAGGTAAGGGCCTGAAGTCTACAAGACCATCACCTGCCTTTTGTCTGGAAACACCAATTAAAGTAAAAGAAAAGGCTCCTTCTTTTACCTTAGTTCCTCATTTGGGGGAATAAGTGAATGTGTTCTCTGAAGTTGGAAAACACCAAACACATCATTTCAAATATAAGGTGATAATTATGATTATTAGTGTTTAATAGGCCATTGCTTGGAGACCAACACTTCTTCAAGTTGACTTGTCCACTTGGAGGGATCTCTTCCTGAGACCAGCGGAGGGAGCTCCCAGCTTTGTTTGGGTCTGCTGGTTAGGAAGAAGCAGCAAGAGAACTTCAACCCTCCTCTCTGCAATACGTTTCCTCTTGTGCAGTTACAAGCTTAGATCAGATTTTGAATGAGGACAGAGGTATTTCCAGGAAAGTTGTCTGTACAAGAAAGAGGGCAGACAGCTCCCAGGGACAGTCAGAGTCAGCTTTTCCCTAAAGGTTTGCTACATACAAAAATAACAACAGTCATTTTGTGAATTTCAGTAAATTTTCCATTACTGGATGGGACACTACTGCCCACAGTCTTCTGATTCTGAGCTTTTGGTTCTCCAGCTGAAATGATGATAAAGACAAGTATGCTGGTTTACTTTCATTTTAACCCATGAAGTCCTAAGTTTCTAGTTCTGTGAATAATTCAGTGAAATTAACACAAGTTCATTAAAATAAAATACATTAGAAATTATAATCTAGATCTTTATATGTATTACTACATTGTTATTATACTATAATTATGTATACAATTATATTACCATATATATAATATATAATATATTTTATGGTATATAGCTATATATCGTATATTCCTTTTAAGGGGTTTTACATTTGGACAATGGGATAAATGGATTTTAACTAAATAAGAGAGAATACTTTTCACTAAGGTTGGTCCTGAACACTCCTTGGTTAACAGCTGGAGATTCTTTGCTCCATCTTCCAGGAAGTCAAGGATGCATCCTGAATATTTGCCTAACGATTACCACATGTTACCTGATAATAGTTGCATGGAATGTAATAAAGTGTCCATGTCTTCTGAGGACTCAACCCCCACTTCACAGAGCAACATCAGAGGGTCTTCTAACACAGGCAAGATCCAGCTTGTCCCAAACATGCATCCTTTGCTGAGCAATAATGCCTGAAATCCTCCTGTTAGCATATTTAAGCCTAAGGTCTTTCTTGATCCAATTTTTAGGGTAGTGTTTCTCACTTTTAAAAATGTGCTGCATATCTTTGGTTGGTAAATAAACCAGCTTTTCCTCATGCTGTCTTGAGACTCCAGTCTGCTTCTGTTCACTGACGGGTATAGAGATATCCTGTTTTTCACTCTCATCCCAGATAAGTACTGTGTGTCTTTCAGTTGCCACCAGCTATTCATGTGTGTATGTCACTGTAGTGGAGCTTGGGGGAAAGGGAAAAAAAACAATGTATGAGTCAAGTCTGTCACATTTCATTAGAATTTACTTCTTTATTCTTACTAATCATCTTATCAGATAGTTATAACCTTTTTATAAACAAAGAAAAGCTGGGAAGATAAACAAATTGCCAGAATCCCCCAGAGCAGTAGGGATCAAGGCAGGTCTGAAATCAGACTTCCCTAACTTCTTCATAGTGCACCCAAACCTGTATCTCCTAAGGGAAATCTCATGGCATGGACATCTTAACACAAAGGTCTAAAGTCAAAGAAGCAGACTTTAGACCTTTGAGGAGACTAAAATGCAGATAAAAGAAAACGGAAACAGATGAAGTCAGAAAGATGCTTGTGCATGTGAGAAATGGACTTGATGAAGCAGAAAGAAATTGCTGCAGGCAAAAGAAGTTGATGAGGACTAAGCTTTTAAAAAACTGTTATTAATATTGTACAAATTTATGGGGTACTGTGTGATAATTCCATATATGTATGTAGTGTGCACTGATTAAAACCAGGGTAATTGGCATTCCATCTCCTTACTACAACTTTTTTATTGGAGATTTCTAACTCCTCTGTTCTAGTTATCCATAAAAAACATAAAAATTACCATGGTCTATTTTGTAGAATATTAGAACCCCACAGCATCCCTGAACCTGTCTTGGGGAACACATTTTTGCCACTCCCAGCCTCCCCCTCTACCCTTTCCAGCCTCTAGAATCACTACTACACATCCAGGTGGACCCTTGATAAACAACATATGTGGGGGAGAAAATGTGGAGTTTGTCTTTGTGTGTCTGATATATTTCGCTAACATAAGGAGGACTGAGCTTTGTCAGACTATGGTGGATCAAGAAAGGGCCATCTACTCATCAACATTAAAAAATAAATGGTCATATTGAATCACCTAACATCATAGCAGTGAATCTCACTTGACTCTGGAGCACAGTCTTGCTAGAAAGTGTTTGGGCTGCTGTCCCTCAGCCTTGCCACAGAGTGGGCCCAAGCGTTTCAATGTCAGTGTGTGTTGACTTATTCTATGGGGACAACAGTCTTTGACTCAGTGATTCAGATGAAAGTGTTTTGTAACTTGGGAACATTCCTTAGCCTCTTATACTATGAGTTTTGCGGCTGTGATGTATGATACTGAAAAATGTGGAATTCATTGACACAGAGCACTGAAAAGAACTTAAATGCACATTTCTCATGTTTATAAAACTGATTTGTTGCCACAGATGGGAGGATTGGGAGTCCTGAGGACAGTGTCAAAATATTGCCCTGCACTTCCTTAAGACTGCAGGAAAATCAAAGTAAATGCCACGCCATTTCCAACTGAACTTTGTACAGCTCCTCTAATAAGACAGGTGCACTCTACAACTGAAGGGAGACAGTTGCCTTTCCAGAAAACCCAAACAGATTCAAAAGGTCCACATTCTTTAGTTGATTGCCAGAATCTCAGTTTTTTACTGGATTAAGAAAAGGGTGAGGAAATTCAGTGATGAGCTAAATAAATCAAGGGTTCCAGAGAAAACAAAGGGCACACATTAAGTAATTTGAAGGCAGAAGAGTAAGAGACCATCTGGAAGGGTGGTGACAGTGTTGAAGTGTGCCCCATGGGACACTTCATTTCTCAAGAGGGACAATGGGGTTCTTCCCCACCTGGGCTCCAGAAGAAGCAGCAGCAGGGAGGTGTGCACATGTTCCCATGTGCTCAGGTCACAGCACCAACCTGCAAAACCCCTGTGAAAAGAGAGAGGTAAAGGGTGAAGACAGGAATCTCCCTCTCCTCCCTCCTGCAGGCTCCTGGAGAGGTGACTTCCCATGGTCCCAGCCTAAAGTGAATGGCAGGGGAATTCATGGACTAGTCTCCAATGGGCAGAGTTTCTGGGTAAGGAGGGATGGAGAGCAGTTACGTGTCTCTCCTAAGGGCAAATAAAAGAGAAAGTATGAGTGCATGGATCCATTAATTCACTTATACTTATATATATGAATGTGTTAATATAAATATATAAACCAGTAAAATTATAAATTTATATATTATATATCTAAGATATATATATATGTGTTTATCCTTAAAGACATTAATATCTGAGATAGATTTGATCTTGAAAGTCAGCAACATATTTCTACTTTAGTCATGTTTGGATAATACTTAGGGGATGTTAATCCTCACATAGAATTCTGCTATTAATTCTGTAGAATGTAAGATAGTAGCAACATACAATATGTACATTTAGCAACCATATTTTTCTATTAATACATTTAATTTAATGGGATTGTGAGGCATACACTGGGAAATGATAAAGTTTCTTTTACCCTTCATTCTAAGCAGTGGTCAAGAACTTCTAGAATCTCCTTCTTGTTTTCCCTGTGAGGCCTGAATGGACCACATGAATTTAGCTCACTGCACTACTTGTTTGGACTTTTGGGGTCAAAGTTTGTAGATTTTGAAGAAGGATGGATAAGTTCTTTATGCACTTGAAATTAGTTTTGAATACAGTGTAAGACAAGAGTCCACCTTTTTTCCTTGGCATGTGGCTATCTAGGTTTTCCATGCAGTACCTCTTCGGTAGGGGCTCTCTCTGTAGCCTGGTAATGCAGTTTGAACTTGTGTGATGCCTCTGGATTTGTTCTTCTGAAGATGGCTTTGGCTATTTGGAATCTGTTGTGGTTTCATATTAATTTTTTCATTTTTCCATTTCTAAGAAGATTGTCACTAGAATTTTGATAGGAACTATGTTATATTTGTAGATTGATTTGCAGTATGGATATTTAATAATATTAGCTATTCTAATCCCTGACCAGGGGGTCATTTTCCATTTATATGTGTCTCGTTCAATTTCTTTCATAATCTCTTATAGTTTGAAGCATACATATATTTCATTTCCTTGGTTAAATTTATTTCTAAGAATTTCATTATTATCAATGTTTTTGTAAATGGATTATTTTCTTAATTATGTTTTGTAGTGTCAGTATATTTATATACATAGAAGCACAACTGATTTTTGTTATGTTAACTTGAATTCTGCTACTTTACTGAATTTATTACTTCTACTAGTTCTTTTTGTGTGTTTGTGGAATCATTAGATTTCTCTCTATATAAGATTGTGTCATCTGCTAACAGAAACACTTTTAATTTTTTTCCTTTACAATCTGGATATCTTTTTTTTTTTCTTACCTAATTTTGTGGTTGGGACTTCCAGTACTGTTCTGAAGTCCCTAACTGGGCTGATTTTGCCCCTGCAAAATGTACACAATGCTTGGTGACATTTACAGGAATGTCTTATTGAGGACATTCTATGACCATCCATTGCTCAGAGTTCTGGGTTGCTGCTACCTGTCCTGCAACTCAGAGGAGAGTCCCTCTCTGCATAGAGTTATTGGCCCCAAATGCCTGTGTAGCTGAGATGGAGAAATCTGCCATCTCTCAGCTCTCCTACCCCTGAGTGACCTCATATGGTCAGTCCATGTGAACAGAAATAGAGGCTGACATGCAAGAGCTCACCTTGGCCAAGCCTGGGCTCTGGCTCTTGATACAGCATGAGCATGTGAGGAGACCAGGCAATGCTTCTTCTTGTTAAATTAATGAATAACTATGCCTTTTGGGATTTTGAGTACCAGTAGAGTAAAACAAAAGTACAAGCCAAATATTATGTACTGCAGTCTGCTGGTACAAAAGCCCTCACTAAGAGGCATAGTTTTTTTAATGAAGAAAAATCTCAGATAAATAAAAAAATTATGAAAACTGAAATAGTCACTGGTAGCATTAACTAATGTAGTAACTAAGCCAATTTTAACTATGAATACCAAGATAATCCTGAAAAAGAAGAGAAACATCTGATTGGATTTGTTTATTCTGAGGATAAATAACACAAATGATGATTTTCTACAGGAGATAAAAATGTTTTCACCCAACAGTTAAACCATCTGCCCACCTGCTGACTGCAGTCATTACATTTCCCTCCCCAAGTGATATTTCCTTAAGTAGAAAGCTTCTGTCTTTAATAATGTTAATTCTCAGCAATGATGTATCCTTTTATGGTAATGAGGCAGTGTTTTTAAATTGCACTGACAGTTTACTTAAGCAGTTTTTCCCATTGATACTTCTATTTGCAGTACCAGTAGAGTAAAACAAAAGTACAAGCCTTCAAACACACTCAGTTTCTCATCTGCCATCAGTTATTTTGTAAGATTATTGGTACTTCCCTGTCCTAGAGTGTCATCTCTGGACTTTAGACACTTTCTCCAGTTCTATGGCACGTGACCCAAAAAATAGCAGAGCTGACCACGTGTAGTAGTACACACCTGTAATCCTAGCAATTTGGGAGGCTAAGGTGGGAAGATCATAAGTTCACGGTCAGCCTCAGCAACTTAGTGAGGCCCTAAGCAAGTTAGCAAGACTCTGTCACTAAATGAAGTATAAAAATATAAAATGGGCTACAGGGTGGGCTCACTGGTTAAATACCCCTGGGTTCAATTATGGCTACCAAAAGGAAAAAAAAAAAAAAAAAGAAAGAACTGAAAGAAGACCTCAGGGCCTCAGGGGAGAGTGAACATCAGCTAGTTCCCCTGATGCAGCCAGACTTGAAGCTGCCCAAGGAAGGAGGTATCTGCCCATGTGGGCATTGTGGTTCTCACTTGGGGCTGGGCTGTTGCAGGGACAGCTCCTTTCATGGCTACCTGCATCCATCACTGTGGAAGGCATTGTGTGCTTACTTTCTTTCTCCAAGGGGTCTGGCTGTTGGAATGCATTCAAAGGAAGCCTCATTTGGATTTCTGTCCTATTGGAAGTTCCTCAGAGAGACCTCCTCCTGGCTGTTTATAAGGGTGGGCCTTTATGGCATATACCCTCACCCTGTTACTAATCAATGGATGTATGTAAATCAAATCCTAGAATGTTTAATTCTTGGAAACAATGCCATAAAATATGGCAAACTGCCACCATAATCCTAAGCCCTATGTACATGGTCCTGTAAGATAAGACCCTCCACATGGGTCAGGCATGCTGCCCATTAACAGCAAACCCAAAGAACCCTTAAGCCCAGCCCCAAGGGCATTGCTTCCTACTCCCTACACCAGGTGATGCACAAGTACTGGATTTGGTTGTAATCATGGAGGCAGAGCATGCTACTCAACATTGTGAAAAACTGGAGGATACTGTTTAATTAAACTTTTAGAAAAGATTCTGTTATGTGCCAAGCTCCAAGTTCTACAATGGATGTGTTTGGGGATCCTCTGAAGTGGGCAGAGAAGCATGGAAAAGCCCTGAGAGGCTTTCTGGGCAGCACCTTGGACAGCACCATCTGACCCCTGGGACTCCAACCCATGTGCAACATTTCTTTTGATTTAGGTGGTATAAGAGTCAGAAACCATGAATCCACCTTATGAATTAGGACACTTCTGAGTGTGGAAGGAACTGTTCTTCATGAATCATCAGAAAAGTTGAAAATTAAAGAACTTGCCCTAATGAGTCATCATGAATAATTATTCCTAGATACCTGGATTATTAATGCTTTTATAGAGCAGCTCCCCATTCCTGACAGGGCCAGTGTCATCAGTTCTTGGTCTGCAGAGAAAGTGAGACCCACACACCCCTGCCATCTTTCCCCAGGTCCCTGTGTGTAGCACTGTGTGTGTTCACTGGGAAGCACCTGGAGATCCTGGGGAGGCCCACCTCCTCTAGTGGGCATTACCCCCATCCAGCTAGGATGTGCCTGGAGTGCTGCACACAGGGCTTACCAACAACTCTGCACAGCCCTAAAGGAGGACAGCATTTGTGTGTTTGTCCCCGTGTATTTAATGAAATTGAGAGGCTTAGGAAAGTCAGACCCGTGTTGCTGTTGTCATTGTAATTGTCTGCTGGGTAAAGGTCCAGTTGACCAGATGCACATGTGGTGATCTGATAGCTCACTGGACACATATGGCTCAATTTCATCTGCCCCTCAAAAGGCACTGACTTGGTTCAGCATGGAATGCAGGCCCAGCAGCTCGAGCCCCCTCTTCTTGTGTCCCAGGGAGTGTGCCTGCTTCCTGCCCACTCAGTCCTACATACATGCATTACTCTTCCTGCCCACCCACAAATCACATTCATATTAGGACACAGGGAGCAGTAATCACAGATAGTGAGACTGTTTAACCAACTTCCTAGTAACCCCTCATGAACACTCCCTAACCTGTCTCTATCAGCAGCAGAAACCATAAGAGGGAAGTTGGCTATGAAGGTGTCAATTTAGGAAAACTGTAGTCTTGGATCCTGGGTCAAGGGATGTGCTCCATGGATATCCCATAGGGCTCCAGGGACTTGGACACAAGCAGAGGTCACTCTCTGTGTGCCCACAGGATGTGGCCCCCCTGGCACTGGGCAAGGTAGCAACCTGTGTAATGAATGTTAACTTTAAACTTAGTCTTACTCCCTGATGATTTGGGCCAGGGGTCAAGATGACAACTGCATTTAGGAAGAATGTTGGTTTTGAAGTCCTTTTAAGTTGAGTTTCCCCCTTTAAATTTGTAACTCTTGAATTATTTTCTGTACTCAGAACAAAGACAACCTCTGCCCCTCATTTGGTATCTTCTGGGATGCAAGGCAGTCTTCTTTCCTCTTCACTCAATTAATTTAGCTTAGAAAATTTATATTTTAATCAAAATGGCAGTTTTCATAAATATTCATCCATTACAGTTAAGTCTCTAGGTTCAGTAGGCCACGGGCCAAGAAGAACATGATGTGTTCTCCTCCCTGAAGCAAGATCACACTCATGCATGCATGAAGAGGGTCCACACTTATTTAAATTCAGAAAGAATTTACTGAGAGCCAGAGGTGGGGGGGTGTGGATGGACCCGAGGGTACACAGAGAACAGAGCTTCCTATGTTCATCTTTTATGTGTCCTGCCATCTATATGTGGGCCACCTATACCTAGATCCCACCTTGTTTTTCTATTATACTCAGTATCATCAATTTTCTTAGATACGAAGTCATACAATATATATTCATAACTGCAATGTCAGATATAGGCAATGTGGAGAGTTGAGGGAGAGAGGGAGGAGAGAAGGCTTCATAAGTATATAGGGTACAATGTAACTGTTCTATTATGGTGGCACTATTATGGCTTTCTGAATTTATTCATTGTGTCAGTCAGAATAAGCAAGGTTATTGCAGTAACTAGTATATTTCAAGTATCAACGCATACAGTTCCCATGTTTCATTCTTTCTCTGCATGTCCGCTGAATAAGCAAGGTTATGCTGCAGTAAATAGTATATTTCAAGTATCAACACATAACAGTTCACGTGTTCATTCTTTCCTGCACGTCCACTGTAAGAGGGCTACAGCTTCATTCCACATTTATATCATCATGATAGAACACACCCTGACTCTTCATGGAAGTGACACATGTAATTCATGCTCATTTACCCTGCCTAGTGTAGGCCATGTGCTCATCCACTGCTGGGTACAGAAAGATAAGTGTCACACAAGGAGAGAGCAGTGCTTAGGAACTCTGTGGTGTCATTGAATAGGCATTGTCTGTTTTAAAGAAGCATGCATGTCTTCATGAATTTAATTAAAAAAAAACATGAAACATAAACTCACAAAGAGATGACCATCACCAGCCCCACTGCTTGTGAGCAGGAGCTAAGATGCACCCCTCTCACTCCAGAGTCCAGCAGAGGGCTTGGCAGGGAATAGAAAAATTAAGCTTTGTTAAAAGAAAGTAGAAAAAGATGTCCATACCAAGTTAGATACATGATTCTGGAAGCATTTTGCACAACTAATTTCAAAGGAGACATTGCTTCAGTCTGGAATGATTCATCCAAGTTGATAACTTCATTTTTTAAAAAAAATCCATTAATAGGATAGGTCGGGCTTGTTTTTTCTCTTGACTCTCCCATGGTATCAGGTGATTGTCCGGTTGCCTCTGGGGCCTCTGTATGCAACCAGAGCTGAGAGATATCAGAATAAAAACAAGTGCTCCCTATGGTCTACCTATAACAGTCCTGTGCAAGGCAGGGAGGAGTTTTGAGGGTCTCTTCCTTGGCTTCCAGCCACATGGTTCACACTGAAGCCATTCCATCATTTTTCCTATCCCAGAAGACAATCCACAGTTACTGAAATAGGAAAACTGCACAGCAAACTTCATTAACTGATCAGAGGTGTTGTGTAGGGTAGCGAGCCGCAACCCTGTTCATGATCAGGAGAAGCCAAGTATCTTCTTCAATCTGCACAGAAACTGAAAAAACACAGGACCTGAGCAGTAGCTCAGAGAGAATCTGAATTTAATTGATGTCTCTAGCTTGAAAGGTGTGGTGATGTGTCAAATCGCCCAGGAATTTCTGCACAGTCCTGTGTTCACATCTTCTCTTCATGGATACAAATGTAAAATCAGCATCATTTACTGAGAAATTCCTGGACAATTTATTCCAGTGGGTTATGCACATCCCTACTCTGAGCTCCCATGCAGAACAATAGAGTCCTTGACATGTAAGGGGACTTCAGTGGTTGAGAACTTAATTGAAGCAGTGCAGGGAAGTTAAGAACACTGAATATTTTGTAGACAAATTTTACAAATTATGAGTATGTGCACCACTGTGCTATGAACATGCCTGCACCTAGCTGGCTTTAGTAAACAGATGAGGCTTTTGCAACCCGGGTGCTGCATTCTGGGAGTGGCCACAGCGCTTCCTCTGGTGCCCACTTATACACTTCCTGTAACAATAATAAAATGGCTTTGCTTTTTCTTCAATTAATCATGGCCTATTTTGCTAAAGTGGTATAGAAGACAGCAATGTGGTTGATAAATTCAAAATTCTTCACATTATACTTTAACCTCTAATCTACTGTTAGCATCCTAGGCATTTCAATCAGTTGCCAAGTATGAAATTCCAAATCCTGTTTTCTATTGCCTAATGAGTGTATGAGAATTCATTTAAAGAGAAAGAGGCAGAAGGAGATGGCCAGGAAGGATGAAAAGTACAAGCAAGGTGTAGAGAAACTATGCCATGTAATAAAGTCACTTCTACTCTCCCCCTGTCAAATAGGCAATGTACACCCTTGCCATGCAATGTATCAGCTAGCCGTTGTCATGATAATGCTATATGACAAACACCCCCAAGAGCATTCACTTTAATCAATGGCCAATTACTATTTTGTGTCATTATATATTATTGTTCAGTTTATTATTATTCATAGTCAGAAGATTGTGGATCAGCTGGATAGTTATGCTGATATTGACTGGGACTAGTTCAGTTTGTTTTTTTCTTGTTTGTTGTAGGTTACTTTTTTTCTTAGATTTTTCTGTTTTTTTTTTTTTTTTTTTTTTTCTTTCTTAATGTCTATGACTTGCAGGGCTGGTTGCCATTTGTAGAGTGTATTTATTGGTGAGACTGGCTCATTTCTTTCTGAACAAGTTAGCCTCCAAAGCTTTTTCTCATGCTAGAGTCAGGAGTTCAAAAAACAAATCAGAAGCATGCAAAACTTTGGAGCTAGACTCAGAGGTGGCACTTTGACACATCCACCACACTGGCCAGTGTCCCTGGCAAGAGGCCACATAAATTCCAATGCTGAAGGTGGTGGATATCATTCCTGGGCTGTGGCTGCTGGAGTGAGGAGGCCCATGGGGACTGCCACGCATCCTTCAGCTACCATGGAAAAGGCAGATGTCTTCATGCATGACGGTGCATGCACTGCTAAGTGGAGCAGGCAGGGACAAAGGTATGTTGTCTTGGCACTGACTGTCTGCTAGCCTACTGCCCTGCCTGACCCAGGCCTCTCCCTACTTCCTTTGCTGCACCTGCTTCTCATTATCAACCTAAGCTGCAGCATGGAGGTGACTTTCTAAGCATGCCCCCCAACCCCTGGCACTCTGCTTGGCTCCCTGCTTCAGTGGCCCAGCACTGCTTCTGGCTCCTTAGGTAATGTGCCTCCTCTACTGCCTGCTCTGGGACTTGTCCCCCACCCAGGCACAAGACGAACAGCAGTTGGGCCCTTGCTGGGGGTTACCCACTGAATCACACAGGGCCTGGCACACAGCACACATTCACTAAAGAGTTGATGCCTTCTACACAGGACTCCTCTAGGTCTTTGAAACAGATTTAAACCTGATTTTGACAAATCGAGTTCCATATCCCACTAAAGCCTGAACAAAATCATTCAAATTTCTCCAGAGTGACAAGATAATTGACGTACATGAATTTTGCAAAGAGCATCCTCTGTCTGTCAGGTACAAAAATCTCCTTTCGGGACATAGAAATGGAAAGTGTAGAGGAGACAAGAAAAGAGCCATAATAGTTAGTGTTTTTCAGCTGAATAATTGGGTTTTTAAACCTACATGTTTTATGTCTCCTCATATTAAATCATTCATGGAAAATATGTTGCTGTGAAACAAAACAGTATATGACAATAATCAGTGAACATGTAATGATTTGCTCTTTCATACTTTGTTAGTTATAAAGTTGGCCATAACTTGATGCCACAGTGAGCAAGTTCTGTTAGGAAGAAGACCTCGGGAGTGCTGGTGCATGCTGATGGTCGGGAAATGACCGAGACCAAGAACCCAAATGGAGCCCCTCCTGCAGGTCAGCCTCAGTCACTGAGCCTGAGCAAGGTCTTGCAGAGCTGGGAGCCTCTGCTCTGCTCCTAACATAGTCTTCAGTCCTGCCTGGGAGACGTGAGCTATGCGGCAGATCATAGATACACAAGACCATCTACACACACAGCCTTCCCTGCCCTGAGTATCACCCAGGACAAGCTCAGTGGGTTCCAGGGTCGGAAGCTAATGTGTTCTTAAGCTCAGCTAACCATTACTATGTGGGGAATATAAAATGAAAGTGAATGTTCTCAATTTGAGGAGATGTCAGAAGGTCTAGATATGGAATTCACCCACATTTAAAGTAGGCCCTTGTTCTGGTGTTTTTCTCAAACTTGACCTGCCACTCAAATGACAGTTTCAGTCTGCACCAGCCTGTTTTATGCATCCATTTGACTAGACCATTATCTGAGTAAGTTTGGGGTGCTATAAAAAATTACCCTGGACTTGACTTTTAACAAACAGAAATTCATTCCGCACTGCTCTGGACCAAGAATTTCAAGATCAGGTGCCAGAATGGTCAGCTTCCTGTGAGGAGCTCCTCTGTGCTCAGGGTTGCTGGCCTCTTTGAATGTATCTTGGAAAGAGAGCAAGCTGGCTGTCTGCTTCTTGTGAGTCATCTTAATCTTCTTCAAGAAGCCTCCAACCTCCTGACCCAAGGATTTCTCCAAAGCTTCCCTCTAAATACCATCATCCTGGGATTCAACTTTCAATATTTAAATTTTGGGAGAATACACACATTCAGCCCATAATAGCTATAGTTCCCTGTCATTGATTCACTAAGCCATGTGTTACTGTGGAAGGTTCTGTGGATGTGATCAGCATCTTAAGTTAGGGAGATTGTCCTTGATGAACTTGGGGCCTAGCCTAGTGGCCAAAAGGCCTTAAGAGCAAGACCTAGGGTCCCCTGAAATAAAATGAAATTCTGTCTGTGGAATGGAGCTTCCACTTCTACCCTAGAGTTTCCAGCCTAATCTTCCAATGACCTGCTTTATAGATTTTGACTTACCTGTTGGACCCCATAATTGTGCAAGTCAGCTTCTTCCAATTTATAATCTCACTATCAGTCAATCATCCCATGATTGCTTCTTCTCTCTGATGGGTAGAGTCCTTCTGGACCCAGCTTTGCATCATGATGGAGGCAAGGCACAGCCTGAGGAGTGGCTCAAAAATGGCATTGGGGACTTGCTCACTCCTGGGTCTCCAGATTATGTCTGCTTGCTCTTTTACCATGGTCCCCCCAGTGAAGACTTCTTCCTCTCATGAACCTCTTGCTCTGAGTCTATCACCAGAGACGTTACCTAGGCTGAATACAGGGAGACCTTGTTCCACCTCCCCAGGGCTTGTCCAGTAGAACTGCAGGGGTCGACTCAATTAAGGTGGAGTATACTTCACAGACTTCTAGAAAATGCCAATAGAGTTTCATATCCCTCTCAAGTTGGATAGGGGGCACACCTAAGAGAAGCATGAAATATCCATAAGTGCTATGTTTAAATATTACCCACGCTGCCATTAAACCAATATTGTTGCAAATGCAGATTGCTTGTTAATGCATCACAATGTTTAAATGAACTAAAGAGAGGTTTTAAAGAGAGAAAGTCAGGAAAACAAGATACTTCCCAAGAAAACAAGATGCAACTCAGTAATGCTGTTACATGAACTCACCTGTTCCCTGGAGCCAGTACTAGTTACAGCTTTACTCCCATCTAACATCGTTCAGCATATCTCACCTTGGAATCACCTGAAAAATGGAGGGAGAGATACCCCAGTATCTATCTATCTATCTATCTATCTATCTATCTATCTCTCTCTTTCTCTCTCTCTCTCTTACACACACACATACTCTGCTACATTGCTGAGATGTTCAAAAAAAAGCCTATCAGCTCAACTTCAACTAGGGTAGAGAAGCAAACAGAAGGTATGAGGCATCCCAAAGCCAAGGACATGGATTGAAGGCACTTGCAGGTTGACATGCTAGCATCCACTCCTCACTGAAGCAGAAAACCAAACCTCAGAGAGTCCAATACCCAGAATTAGAACATACAATTAAAACTCATGTAGCTTCATCTTAGCTCAGTACAGAGGTTTTCAGGCCAAACACAGAAGCTGTTTAAGAAAGGGATTATCTACTCCTCTATCCCAGCATCCTGTATTTGAAGATCTTGAAGACAAGACCCACATTTATTTACACTACCTCTATGAAAATATACATCAGGTAAGATTCTGGGATAAATTATTTTACTACTTACAAAATTCATGATGAACAGCTGCCTAGCAGGTTGTACATTAGCTGTACCAACTAGTGAGATCTCAGAATGGAAGTGGACACCTCAAACCTTAAAGGAAACTTTAATTTGAACTGTGCAAACTGAAGCTTGGGGCAGCTTGGCCCTTTCTGTCAGAGTCCTAGGCCACTGGCTGCTTTTCATGACCAAATCTGTGTAGCTGGGACAGCTATGAAGAGTGATGTTGTGAGTGCCAAATGCTTTCCCTTTTCATGTTCTTGGGCCCTGTCCTGGGGTTAAAACAATATGTCAAAAAGATAGCTATGCCATGGGGGAAATGATGCTTCCTTTTCCTAAAGGAAGATACTGTGAGCACAATTCAGAATAAAATCAACATGAATAGAACTTCATGTGCTGATAAACAACACTACTTATAGATGAACTGTTAAATAATTTTTTAATTGGAAATGTAGGCAACATAGGTACACAAGTACATACACGTATCATATGTTATTCATGGGAATATACAGATGCTCATGTGCACTCACGCTTTACAGGGAAGCTGCAGGATTGAGATGCAGGGAAGGAAACTTCTCATGGCATGAGGTTTCATGTTGTTGAAAATATTTGTGCCTCAGATATTCATTTTAAAAATAAACTTATAAATAAGCATTGGTCTTTTTCATTACATCATCTTCAACAACATCCCCAGTTCCAGACTGGTGAACTTCCTGTGAGGCAGCATTGGGCTGAGCCCTTTAAATATGTCACTTCCTCCTCACAACCACCTACAAGGGAGGACATATTAAAAAGTCCAGTCTTACAGATTGCATCTGGAGCCCTACAGAGCTCAGCTCTTCCTGCACAGTACAATTTAATGAGCCCAGCGGCAGAGTGAGTTGCATCTATGTCCAGAGTCTGGACTGCAATTTCTACACTGTTCCCTCTGTCTCAGAATTATTGGGAGCTACACTCTCACAGAACACTTATGTCTTATTTGCTCAGCTCTCTGTCTTGTGTAAAGGTTGCATTGAAAAAAATAAGGATGTTGGTTTAAGACAATCTGGGAAACAAAATATCAATTGGAACTTACGTATCTAGGAATCACTTCAGATTTCAGTCCACTTAACTTGAATCATGAATGAAGGATTTTAATTTGTTTCCCAAACCATTGAAATTCTTTAAAAATATGAGTTTGTTACACAGGAATAATGGCTCTGTTGAGTTCTGACATTACTTCGTTCCCAGGCTTTCTATTGAAGCCCTGCTGGCAATTTGCATAGTTGCATAATTGCACATTTCTGTAAGAAAGTGCATGCTGGAGATGGGCATACTCCCTGACTGTGTGGCTTAATGAAGGTAGACTGTACTGATCCAATATCAAATAGACAATTGATGGACTGATAATGTTGTTCCAGATGCTGAAACATTCTGTTTTCTTTAGAAAACAAGGGATCATTCTGTGTGGTTTTGACTCAATCCAATCAGAGCTAATGTATAATTCTTATTAATTGACCATTTAGTATATTATGGATAATTATAAAAGAGACTTTTGCAAGAGGGTACCTGGAAAAAACATTGAGTGAAGTGTAGGGACATATTTCCACTCTCCTATCAGTCATTATTCATGAAGTGGGGAGTTCAAAGTCTCCTAAATAAAAATAAAATTGATTTTGAATTATATTCTAAAATATAATGTATAAAACTCATCTACTTTTATAATCAAAAACACTATTTACACTTGGAATGATGAATAATTCAACATTTTATTTTACTTATTAGGGTAAACTAAGAAAGAAACAGGACAGAGGTAAAAAAAAAAAAAAAAAAGGGAGAATAAGAGAGCAACCTGTACTCACAGAGTCAGAAGGGCCCAGGATCTGAGCCCGGCCTTGACTCCTCCAGGGAGCCTGGTGGAATGTTCTATCACTGGGCATGAACAGGGAGGCAGTGTACACCCTGTGTTCATTCTGTGTGTCTACAGAGCCATGAGGAGGAATAAGAGCTGGGGACAGGTCCACTGGAGAGCCAGGCCAAGAGAGCAGTGGGGAAATCAGCTGCATGGACACAGCAGTGGGTGTGCAGGCCAGGGCCACTCCACAGAATGCCTGTTCATGCCAGGGCTCCAGGAGAGAGAAGCCAGTCCCCATGCACTCCATGAACCTCCCCTGAACACTTCTGAGTGCCTGGTAACACTAGAGCAGAGTGAACAGAGAGATGCAGAGGTGGCATCCCTGTCCCACGGAGGTGCCATCATGGGGAGAACGACAGTGAATGAATGATGGCAACTGTTCTGCCTCATGGGAAAAGTGCTAGGGACCCAGTAAGGCAGGGCAGGAGGGGCTGGGTGGTGTTACTCATGCCACTTCTGAGTTTGTTCTGTTGGTGTTGGATTCTGAAGACACTGGAGCAAATCACACTGAAGGCTGGAGTGAAGGTCAGTTTTCCCTTGCGGTGTCCCTCTGGGCATGGGCATAGGTCCTCCCTATCGGAGTCCAGCTGAGGCTGGGGTTGTCCTTGCTCTGGTCACCTCCTGGGAGCCACAACTTCAAGCTCAGCCACTAGTCATTGCCTTGGGCTTATGGCATCCTGAGGTTGCTCTCAGCATCTCTGATTCAGCTCCAGCTTGGTGCCACCTCTCCATCACTCTGCTGTTGGTTCCCTAAAGCTTCCTACACTGGCATTGGTTGTGCTGGGGTGTTGGGGTGGGGATGTTGAACATCCACTGCTGTCTGGGACCCAGAGAGCTTAGAGGTTGGTGTTGGGACTCAGCTTTCTGGCCTCCTCATCCTGCATCCACTTCTGTCTCCCTGAGCTGGTGCAGGTGTTCACTGTTCCTTCCCCTGGTAGAAGACTTGCAATGACCCTAGAGTGAAGTCCTGGTCCAGGACTGCAATCTGCCCCCACTCCATGGGTAGGAAGTGATTTCCATTTTTCATTTACCCTCAAATAATAGAAGTGTCAGCCTGTGCCCTGTGAGTGGTGAGCATGCTGCCTTCCTGGGTGCAAGGTCTTTGCTTCAGTGAGGATGGGGCTATGTGTGGAGTAGGCAGTGAGCACAGGGCCCCAAGCCTTTCCTGGACTCAGCAGTCACTCCCTGCATGAGACTCAGGGAGACTGCACTTCCATTCGTGCCATCCATCTTTCTTATGATCATGCAGTTGAAAGTCTATGGGAAAGATTTTGCAAGTGCATGCAAACTCCACTTAGGCTTGAGACAGTCAGAGGTCCTGCAACTCCAGAGAGGCCCACTCCAGCCTTAGCAATTTGCTAAGTTGCTAGCACTTCACCCCTCTCCTTTCCTCACATACTTCACCAAAATCAAAAGCATTCATAGAATCCAACTCTCCTTAGCAGAAGAGCAAGCTGTTAAATGGATTTCAAGATATTTAGTTGCCCAGAAAACACAGCTTTCTGATAAGCTGAAGAAAATTTATGATTCTTAGTGGATGTGCCTTTTCTTATTGCCAGTGTGGGTGGAGAAAAAAACAAATCAACCCCATTTCCCCACTTTCTTCTTGGGCTTGTGAGCCACAGAGATATGAAAACAGTGCATAGGAGGAAAGGGAAGATTCCTTACTGAAATTCGTATTTTTCCATGCACAAGGTTTCTTCACCCTAAAGAAGGGGAGGATTATGGGGCACAACTTAAGAACAGACCCATCACCACTGAGAAGTCCAAATTTGAGAGTCTTTATTAGCCAGCTGGCTGAGTGTCTCACACAATGCCCCAAAAATGGCTATTGGGAGAATAGCCCAGACCATAGGGTTGCAGAGGTTTTTGTACTATAAGTCAGTACATCAATCATATGTGTCTATTGATATAATTCAAAACTATAAACTAAGACCATGAGATCTAAAATCAGCAGAAGGGGGAAGTGGGGTCAAAATGGCCTTACTTAGGTACAAATTAGAAATGGTTACTAACATCTAAACAATCACTGCTGATATGGTACATTGTTTAGGAAAATCAGAATAAAAAAAGAGAACAATTTGTCATTATACAAAATTGCCATTTTGTGTTGCCAAACATGTCATGATACTCAACTGTTGATGGGTACAGAGGTGGGGTGATCCCATGAGACAAACATTTCCTGGGTGACATGGAGTCTCAAAACAAAATGGAGTCTGTTTAGTCATTGTCCATACAGCCTGGCCTATAACGTTTTCATGGAGCCAAATCTGTCAGCCCATCAAATCTATCCAAATACTGTATCACTTTCTATTAAGCATCCATGAATTTGGCGTTTGCAGAAATCTTAGAACCAGTACCCCAAGAATGCCAGTAGACAACTGTGCCCATCTTCCAGGAAAAAAAAAAAGTCACAGAGATTGTTATTCATCCAACACTGCACAGATGCTCTCACAGCATGACTATGGCTTTGAGCATCTTCTTCAAGAACTCACACTTGCAACATTATGGCTCAGATGCCTTTTATGTTTGCGCTGGATGGAAACTGAAACACGCACACACATACATATGTTCAGTACATTCTTCACATGCTAACACAAATGTCCTGTGCCCATGACCCAACTGCCAACATGTGTTATCTGGCACCCTCACCTCCAGTCTGGTAGTGGTGCTCTTCTCCTGAACAGCATAAACATAACCACGCCTGTTTGGACCAGGCCTGGCCATTTACAAAGCACCTTCACATATATTGACTCATCATCCCTGAATTTTTCACTGACAGAGTCAAGATGAGAAATGGACAAGGGGAGGGTAATACATCATTCACCCAAATCATAACTTGGCATTTTGGACAGAGGTTTCATCCAAGGATAGACTGCGTCTTTTAGCCACATGGGAGTGAGATCGATAGTCAGATCATCTTCATACTAGAAGGGATCTTAGAAATGACTGTCTCATCTACTTGGGCTACCATGACAAAATACCAAAAGCTAGGTGGCTTGAATGACAGAAAGTTAGTCTTGTAATTTTGGAGTATGATTGTCAGGTTCCAGTGCCAGGGTTTTCAGGTTCTGAAGAGGGCCCTCTTCCTGACTCCTAGCTCCCTCCCCCTTCTCTTGATATCTTCCCAAGGTGGAGAGAGCGAGCTCTGGTCTCTTCCTCTTCTGATAAGGACACTGATACCATCATAGGAGACCCATGCCAATTGACCTTCTCTAAAACCAAGTTGAGTGAAGAACAAGGATAGCAGTTTGCATAAGACATTCTCCATTCAGCCGGGAAGGTCCGCAGCATGTGAGTGCAGTCTTCATGGTAGGAGGATCGGAACTCAGAATATGACACGGAATAACGTTGAACTAGTTTCTTTGTTTCTTTAGTTTATGGTTCTCTATCTACTAAGATGAGAAGATTTGATGTCCCAAGGTAATATCCATGAAAGTCCAGTTTCATAAGTAGAGTACAGACACAAGGTCCAAACTATGTCCATCTTCAAAGATCTTTGGAATATTCTGGCCTTGTCCCAAGGGAAAGAGTTTTTCTGGCTGCAGGCCTTGTCAGTTCCTTTAATGTGCTGAGTCACTTTGTGCTTTCTAAGATGATGTGATGGAAATGTTTCCCAGACTTACTTGGTAAATGTAAGAATTATACATTGGGGAACTATCTTGAGGTGCTAGATTGGTGTAGACCTCAAGTAGGAAAAACATGTGGCCAGAATCAGCGTCAAAGGCCCTTCTAGTATTTGTAATTTTTTGATTTTCAGTGTTTTGGCCTTTGGCTCCCCCCCTTCACAGAAATAATGTATCAGTTCTCAGAACAGCCATGGCAGAGTCACAAACTAGGTGGCTTTAAACCACAGGGGTATGTTGTCTCACTGCCCTGGAGGCTGAAAGTCCACACAAAAGTGCCAGGAGAGCCATTCTCCCTCTGAAAGCTACAGGGGAGTCTTTTCTGGGTCTTTCTTCTCCCAGCTTCTGGAGTTGCCCACCAAACCTCACAGGGCTTATGACCCTGGTACTCCTGTTTCTGGCCTTTATTATCACATGGTGTTTTCTCTGAGTCCTCTGCCGAGTGTGGTCCCCTAATCACAGTTGTAATGAATGGCCTTATTACTAAACCAGGCCACATCCCAAGAATACAATGGCTAGAACTTCAGTGTACATTTTGGGAACACAGTCCATCCCATATTCAACCCTGTTGCCCATGGAAATATAAAGAGAGGCAAAGTTGATTTCTCACCTTCACAAAAGGGGGGATACAAATCATGCAGTTATGGGGATGGCCACTCTGTACAGTTGATTGGCAGGTAATTAGATGACTGCTTGGTCAATTGGCTTGTTCATTAAAGCCAACAGTCACAGTTTGTGCCTCTGACACCTGCACACATGCATTCCATATTCCCCTAGCTTTCTTAAAAAACTGGGTCAACAAACTCAACTGGCAATGGCATGGTCAGGCTTGTGGCTGGCCAGTCAGAAGTTTCAAACTGTGCAGGGTTCATTTGGTCGAGTTTTGATGCTTGGTCCCAGACTTTGATGCAGGCCATTTCTATGCACAGTCCAATTTGGCATGTCTTTGTCTAGGTATTGTGGGCTTTCCTTGGTCAAATTAGTGGTTGCTCTTGATTCCTTTGATCATCTTACTTCCGATCTCAGTATTGCTCAAATGAATGACCATCTGGTTCAGTCACACAAACACCCAGTTAAAAATAAGTCATTGACACCGTCTGTGTGGTATTGTAAAAGCAAAGAAAATAACAGGCTAAGTTTTACATGTGACTTATTTTCTGTCTCCCTCTTCCTTCTTTTGCCCTGTTATGTAGAAACAACCACAGAAGAATTACCATCCCAGAGGATTGGAAGGACAAGAAAAACAAAGAAACATCTTTTACCTGGAGGCAGTCATGGGATCTTGATCTTTTACCCCAATGAAAAAAAACTCAACACCTTATTGAGTCACTACATGTTTCATTAAAATAAGAAGGTGCTGTTCAGTAGCTTGTGGCAGAGGGGTGCAGGGTGAGGGGCAAGAGATTCAATCACATTGAAATCACTTTTCCTCCCAGGCTGGGCCCAGCCTCTGAATCTAGGATTCTTCAAACCTCAAAAAATGGAATCCCCATTCTCTCAAGTCCCAGGGTGGCTGCATTCCAGGTCCCTCACAGTCAAAGCCTAAAGTGTGGCTTTGCTTTGGAGAATTAAAATGTGGCTTCACTTTCAAGAAGTTGGCCCCAGCAAGAGGGGGAATCTGGTGGATCATTTGGAAAGTAAAAGGACAAGAACTGTGAGAGACCTCTGGAGCTCAAGGGCCTGTGGCCAAGTGGCCTAGCAGGTGGGACTGTCCACTCTAAGCTGGCCCACCAAATGCCTCTGTGGAGGGATGGAAGCTTGACTTGTGTTCTGGAATGCCTGGAGCCCCTTTGCATTCTTTCCTTTTCCCCACTGCAACTTTGAGACTATGTGATTGCTTATGTACTTAACTTGAGTAAAAGTCCCAAGTTACTGGGAATTTTTTTTTCCTGTTTCTTGCTTGGCCAAATGAGGTGTGCTAACCTCTACAAACCTCACAATGTCTTTCCAAATGTGTGACTTGTATCTGTGTGAACATCCAGAACACTTAAGAAATTAGAAGGCCTGGCTGGAAAATGAAGGCCATTGTAGGTTTCCTAAAAATAAAATATAATTTAAAATTCCAATTGATGATTTTGAAAACCTGCTGCAAGTTTTCTGATGATAACCTAGCCTTTTGGGGTTATTTCCAGGCCAGGCCACTTGCCAAAGGCTGTGATGAATTCTAGATTCCATATGGTGTATCACATATAACAGAGATTTGACACCAGCAAGTACGAACTTCAACCTGTGGTTCCAAGTCCTGCCCTCCCTGCAATGTGAGTTTGCAAGTGTGGAGTTCCAAGACCATCTCTGACCAAGGATCTTTCCTTAATTCCCAGGAAGGATTCTCAGTAGACCTCTTACTTCCAGTGTGGCCTGGAGCAAAGACCCTAGGTTTTATGAAGCCCTAGGTCCCTAGGATAAACCCTTGCCCTTTCCCTTCCTGGCCACATCCAAGATATTTGACGCCTCTCACAGAAAGTTGCTGCATGTTTAAGAGGAAAATCATCAAATGCATCCCATATTATATTATAGATGATATTTTGAAAGTGTCTTTTGTGGTATCTGATACATATTCGATGTTCACACCCTTATAACTACTTGGTACAATAGCTCTTCTATTTTTCCCTGGCGGTACATGGAGTCAGCTGCCAGTTCAGAGAATCCCATGCCAGGCACTGAGGGTCTCTAAAATTCCAGGGCAGCCTCTGGGATATCAAGGTTCCATTCCAGGAGTGTTCTCAAGCACTTTCTTAGTATCAAGCCTCAGTTGACATCCTGGGGCTACAGAACTAATCAGACAGCCCTGGTCCCACTTCCACTGCAGCAAGGGAACTGTGTGTCTGTGTGTGTGTGAGTGCACATGCATGTGATGTGTTACCACCTACTGATGTACATTTTCCTTCTCTCCATCTTTCCTCTGCACAGCTGTCACCCAGAAGAGGTAAAAGAAGTTCATACAGAGCTTTGCAGGGATTGGAGGGTCTTGACCAACCACCAGAGTCACTACACAAAAGAGTCAGGGAGGGAGGAATAACCAAATGTGTTTGGAGACTCTCACCATCTGAGTGGTGGCCCCACTTCTCTTGGATGGAGATGGTAAGTTTCTCAGAGTTGCCCAAGTCCATGGTTTGAAAGTGCCTGTGGTTCCCCAGGGTCTGCAGTTATCTTAAGGAATAGGGGCATTATCATGCATCCCAGTGGGAAGTGCCAGGAGACCAGAAACCCAGAAAGTGTCTGGGATTAGAAGATGCAAGATTTTCCAGTCATGATAAGGGCCAAGGGCTATATGGCAGCATGAAACCCAGTGGGCCCAGCAGGCCAGCATTCCTGCAACCAGCACAGCCAAGATGCAGTGGAGTTGTATCACTTTCAAAGGAGCAAATGTCAGCTTTCTCCATCCCCAGAGGGTCCCTTGAAGATGGTTGGGGAGCAGAGACATCTTGGAAAAGAGATGCAGGCCTTACCATCAGTTCGAACTCTGAATTGGTAGAATATTATTTACTAAAGAGACAATTGCCTCTAATTGTCAAATTCAATTTTTATGCCCATAATGGAAATGGGAACTCAAGGGAAAAATGAAATTACTTATAGAAAATGAGGAAATCTGTTTTGTTTTCTTAAATTTTCAGGGTACATCTGTGGCATAGTAGATTAAATTGAACCTCTTTACACAGGCACACAGTAGGAGCATGTGGAGAAAGAGCAATTATGGTTAAAAAGGAGGATTCTTGCATAGGACCTCTGAAGCCCCTGTGACCTTGAGGTATGGGAAAGGCAAGTTGTGCTATTTGGTCAGAGTTTCAGAGTTATGACAACCTGCATGATCAAGTGAGTCTGGGCCACCTGGGATGGGGGCAGTAGAGAAATAGAGTTAAAGGACTGAGACTCGCACTCTCAGATCAACCCTCCCGATTCCAGTATTCACTCAGGCCACTTGGCAGCACCATCATCCCCAGATGGAGCTCCTGTCCACTGAGACCTGTATGTCTGCCAGACCCTAATTATCCCAGGGATTTGCAGGGCATTCCAATACTCTTGGCCAACTCCATGCAGGCACCCAGAAAGAAGATGGGTGATGTCCTTATTTCTCTCCTCTCAGCTCCTTCTCTCACCCAAGACTAGCCTGACCCAAAAAACAAAGAGCACCTAGTGCATGGGAGCCCTGGACTATGAGAAGAGTATGACTACTCTGAGGTCACCATGCAGTGAGGAAGGCCAAGCCATGGAGAGGCCAGGTATAAGCACAAAGTTTGGGGTGTTCTAGAGTTTGAATATAAAGTGTCCCCCCAAAAGCTCCTGTGTGAGCAAATGCAGGAATATTCAGAGGTGAAATGATTAGATCATGGTGACCATAACCTCATAAGTGGATTAATTCATTTGATGGATTAATAATTTAAACAGTTTTCTGGGTGGGAACTGTAAGCAGGTAGGGAATGACTGGAGAAAGGTGGGCCCTGGGGACGTATCTTTGGGGATGGCATCTTGCACCTGGCTTCCTGCTTTCTCTGCTTTCCAGCTGACATGAGCTGAGCAGCTTTCCTTCTGCTGTGATGTTCTGCCATGATGTTCTGACTCACCTCAAGACCAGAGCAATGGAGTCAGCCAATCATATGCTGAACCTCTGAAACCCTGTGCCCCAAATAAACTTTTCCTCCTCTTAGTTGTTCTGGTCATGTGTTTTGGTCACAGTGATGGAAAATTGACTAATACAGGGTGGTTTGTCAAGCAACCGTAGATTACTATAATACCATTTTTCATCTTTTTTAGCAAGGATCTTGTTTAAGGCACCACTTGGTAGACATTCACATTTGGTGTGCAAGAGCACTGCAGTACAGGGTCAGATCTAAAAAGCAGTATTCTCCAGCAAATAAAAAGTGTTTATTTACCAATGTTCATACATTTATATGGAGCCTGCAGATAAACAATAAATCACTCAGCCATTGGCACTTCCACTACCAACAAGCTTTTGCTTGTTTGATTGTAATTTTAACAATCAATTAGTGTAATAACGGATTTTACAGGTAACTTTCATATGTAATTATGACCCATACTGGTCACCATGCTGGTGATAGGGTATGTAAAATATAGTGGAATGGATTAAGTCTTCTTCTAATGATACCATTAGGGCTGGTTAGTCTTAAGCCTAAATGCAGCTAAGCCTTCTAGGGGGCGCTCCCTCATTGAGTTGTGCACAGCATACTTAAGTTATCATGCTTCAGATCACACAAAGCTGCACATTAATGAGCCACTGATAGTGATTGATCAGATTTAGAAAAGTGGCAGCTCTACATGGAGAGAGAGAAAGGATTTGGGGAGTTTGGGGAGAGTGACCAGTGGCCTGGACCATTTTTAATATTTCTTCCTCAGATCAGTATTGGTGCTCTTTGTATCTTCCAAGAGCAGGAACAAAGATGAGGTTAGACCTACTAGAGATGTTCTAGGGGAGATGCCTCTGGGAAAAATAGATGAGGAGTCAGAGGGGGGACAGGAGAGATGTCCTAAGTCCAGTGGTCTGTGGAAGAAAGAGCGATGGATGTGTAAGGAGGCCATGAAATGTCAACAGGGAGGCCTCAGGACAGTCTCCATCAGAGAACACCCAGTGTGCCAGGACAATTCACAGACTATGTGCTATACTCTCATTTATAGCAAATATCCAGAATTATTAAGTCTATGGGTAAAGAAAGTAGATGAAGGGTTTCCTGGGGCTGAGGCATTGGGGAAGTGGAGGACAACTACTGAATCTGTTGGGCTTTCTTTGGGAGAAAATGAAATGTTCAAAACTTGATGGAGGTGTGGGCTGCAAACTTTGCAGACGGACAGACCCTGGGGTTTTGAGAGGGGCTGTGTATGGGACTGGCACCAGCAGGTGTTTGTTCTGAGTCCTGGGTGATTCCAGACCTCTCCGGAAGGTAGGGGCTGGTGGTAGAGTCATGGGCATAGTTACCTTCCAATAAGAGGGCCTGGTGGATTTCTAAAGACAGCTGGTGGCCTGTTCTTAGAAATAAACATAATTTCTATGTTATTGGGTTGACATGATTTTTGTCTATGCTTGTTTATCTTTTGCTTTCTTTGTTTTGGGGAAACGCATTGAATTTAATCAGATGTATTCTTGTAAACAATTGACATCCCTATACATCTGTCTCCACATTTAGTCTATTTGACATCCATAGAGTTTTATTAAAGTTGATGCCTCCCTGAGATAAAGCAACTTTCTCAAAATGAGTAGCATTTAATGCCAGTCTTGGTTTTCAAATAGGATTTAACCCTTGCTGTCTGTTTTACAGGTAAAACAGGACATGGCTGAATTTGCAGATTCTGAGATGACTGATTCTTTACTCTTACTTGGGAACCCCCAGGAAACTTGCCATTGCAATCTTCTCTGCAATATCCCCACAACCTGTATGCTGGTCCTCATCAGGGGCCCCTTTCCCCCTAGTTTTCTCAGAAACCTCTGGCCAACAGCTAATTGTCTCCCACATCCATCTGCTCATGAGTTTGGCAATATCAGTAAGCAGGTACCATATGGCTTCTGGATGTCACTTTCCACCTGAGACTCTGATTGCACACCCACATCCTTCCAGCTTCAGTGGCTTGGGTCTCTCATTGTGTAGCATCCTAGTTGTTGGCCCAGGCCTGTGTCCTTGACATTATTCCTTCATTATGTTGAATTAAAGCATTCAGCTTTTCAAGAGCCTTTTTGAATTTCATTTCTTTTCTAAATAAATTTTTTTCACTAAAATTAATGAGGCTAAAAATTAGACAACATATAAGTTCCTAAGGAAAAGGTCTCATTTCTATACATAACAAATTCTTAAGCCAGCATAATTACTTTTTCTAAAAGCATCCAGCATCTTGTTTCATACATGACTGTGCAAAGGTACTCACATAGTGTTTAATATGTACTTAGATGATTTCCTCTGTTTAAATCACTTTATTGAGGTGAGATTGACATAGAAGTTCTGCACATATTTAATGTACACTCAAGAAACTTCTCACATCACAGTCCCTGTATGGCATGAGGCAGGGATCTAACTATAACAATTTCTACTAATAGAAAATAACTTATTTGTTACATTGCTACCATTTTACAGTTAAATTTCATTGCCAGCTCCAATGATTTGATATCCAGTCAGCGTCAGATAATATAGGCAGTCAGATAACTCCATTGGTCAGTTTGACTTTGAACACATACCAGCATCAAAATTGCTAGAGAAAAATAATACATCTTTTTAATTAATAAAATGTCACCCCTTGCTTCCATTTTAATAATTGTCCCAGCTTTTTTGGGCTTTTTGCCATCCATTCTTTGCTTTAGTGTTGATTCCAAGATAATGCTATTTTAAGCTAATTTTTATTGATTGTTATGATCACTGACAAATACACGGCAGCCTCCTCTGCAGAAGCCATATCATGTGGTTGTGGAAGAGAGGGTTTGGGGATAAGTCCTGGCCATTCACCTTATCAGCACAAAAAGGTGAATGTCATGATAAGATTTAGACATCCTTCACACCCGCCAACACAATAAACTTGTCAAAGTGTGAGGCCCACTGCTTGCAATGGAGCAGGCGAGTATAAGTAAGAATGGATTTGACATCGTGCATAGAATTTGATGAAACTTAGAAGGACCCTCACAGGAGTATTAATTGGATCAAAATAGCTAATATAAGTAACAACTCAGTTGTGACACTGGTGATATTAGATGGTGATTGCAAGTTCATTTCCTTCACTACCTCCCTTCCCTCTTATCCCCTGCCCTCCTGCTTCTTGCACTTTGCACATCCACAGCATCTGGGGGAGAAAATTAGTAATAATGCAGTTATATTTGCACAGAAGCAAAAAAAAATCCTACTTATTTGTAAAGAGTGCTGTTCTCACAATGTCACTCAGTCAAATTCTTGGGCTAATGACATCAAAAGCAATAATGGTGAACAGTATATTTTCATGGACATTTAGAACAAGTCTATATGTTGCATTATTCTGAGAGAGAACAAGAATTAAGTAGAATGACCCCAGGAAAAACAAGAGAAGGCTGTGACTCCTCCTCAGTTCCAGGTTTTCTTTCAAATAAACTTCAGAAGCCTCTACTTGAATTAGCACATGCCAGTAAACACAGCAGCTAGTTTAAAGCAACATTATAAGCAAAATTATTAAAAAGTCAAAAAAAAATGGTGCATATTGGAATATGCATATGCTCACACACATTTTTTGTTTCCTAATTTCTCTCTGTAATTGATACTCTAGTATAGTATTTAAAAAATCCCCTTAAGCATCAAAAAGAGGAAAGATGGATCAATTGGAACAACATGTTTATAAGAGAATATCTACAAATAGGTTACATGTTGCAAATCATAAAATCCTTGCCAATTAATCTGTCTATATCAAAACAAAACAGGATGATGGAATGGAGAATGCTTGACATGTAAATATTTGTGAATTTCTATGCAAGTGTTGCACATTTAAGCATGTGTTAAGGCAACCTCGACTGCCTATAACATTTGAGTCCTTAAGTGCATATTTATAATCCTATACAAGAAAACCACTTACTGAAAGAATGAATGCAGCTGATGTGAAACTAATTTGGGAAACTTAATTCTCAAGCTGAACCCCATATCCTTTTTCCAGTATAAATGAATTAATTTTCAGGTTCTGGTGTTAAGGATTAATTGATTGGCAGGAAAGGTCACCCTGTATAAATAGTTACTCTGTGCACAATTTAGGTAAGGAACATGGGGTACTGTGATCATTCAATAGCACACCACCTATTGATTTCTGGAGTTTGCATTTATTTTGTATACTTAATAGGGAATTTATCTTAAAATAGTGTAAAAAAAATTTCTGTTGCTGAGAATATAAAATATCAGAGTCTGAATTTAACTTTCTGATAAATAGAAAAGTGTATGAAGCAAAAGTGTCAAAGTCAGTTTGGGCCAATGAACCCCTGAGAGGGGAGATAGCAATAAAGCCCTGTTGTTGCACAGTACTGCCAAAGAGCACAACCAGGCTGCAAGACCAAGAGAGAAGCATTGAGTGCCTCTCACTGAGGTGGCAGAAGTGGGGTTCCAGAAGGAAAAGCAGAGGGAAGCTGAAGAGATTGCAATTTAGACCTAAATACATACTAAAACAGATTATTTGTTTAGCTGCCACACATAAAACTCATCAAAGACCAATAAAGTTTCTAGAAGAAACTTTTGTGACCTTAGAGAAGTCAAAGTTTCTGTTGCTATGATGTCTATAGATGATACATAATATATTTAAACATAATTCATTTGACTTAAAAATTAAGATTGTTGATCAAAAGGCAAATAGGTACAAATGTTTGTGGTTTATGTATTTATTTGACAATGATCTTCAGTTCAGAATATATGAAATTTCTGTCAAATAATTTTTAAAGTAAATGAACTAATAATACAGAGAATATTTAGTATAAATTTTCTAAAGATATGAAATATTATTATCCTCTGGTAAGATGCAAATTAAAACCATCCTCTTTTGAGAACAGCCAGATTAGTAGGATTAACCCTGTCAATCATTGGCAAGAATGCAGAACAACTGTAACCAGTATACATCACTAATGGAAACATACATTCCCTATTACACTGTGGAACAGTTGGGCATTTCCTTAGGATGTTGAAAAAACACTTGTTCTACAACTCAGCCATCACACCAATGTACTTACCCAAGGGATATGAACAGGTAGATCCAGACAGCAAGCTGTAGGTGATCCTTACAGCAGATTCCCACAGGCAAAAACCCAGCAGCTCAAGTGTGCCTCTACAGGTGAACACACACACGGTGTGGCACATCTATACAGGGGACAGGAGTGGACTGTGCAATGCCTGTAGCATGAAGGAACATGGAATGAACACAAGTAGTAGGAGGGAAGCCAAAGAGCTACTTATAATACAATCTCATTTGTATAAATAAATGTGGGAAATGAATCTGTAACATCTGGAAGGCATTGTGTGGTTGCCTAGGGCAGAATTGGATGAAAACTTGGTTGAGGCAGAGACGTGCATTATCCTTATTTTGGTATTGCTTTCCTGGGCATAAACATGTCAAGTTTTATCAAACTGCACACTATAAACATGAACAGTTTATTATACATCAGTTATAGGGTAGTTATGTTACAAAAAGGCCATTTCAAACAATGATCATGTGCATGGAAAGAAATAAAATATGCCATATAAAAATACCTGTAACAAGGTAACAGCATTGCTTATCTATTAAGCAAAAACAACAAAAAATGAAAAGTAAACATACTGCTTTCCTCAAACAATTCACTTAGTAGCCTCTCAGATTCAAATTTTGATTTGTCTGTATGTTGCTTAAAGGAAAATAAAGGTTAATCATGTAATTTTTAGCTTGGGGTTGAGCTGATGAGTTTAGTTTCCCAATTTGTGTTCTGGAAACATGATTTGCATATATGAATAACTGTGTAGTTGCAATTCTAATATTGCCTTTAGTGTTATTTGTACAGAGAAAATAATAAATTATTCACTTCTTCAAAGTTCACCCTTTGATGGATGGGTGGGTGGTGACTGCTCTGGTGTCTGGTGATGCAGGTAACATTGAGCATCAGACTCAGGATGCTGAGAATGTTCTGGCAGAAGTAGAGTCTCCTTGCTGGCTTTACGTACACTCCACCAGCATGGAGCTTTTCTATGAAACAAAAATGATTTAGTTTCCCTCTTACTAGCATTAGTGGAGATGATTAATCATTATCAACTGATCATGGACTACATGTCATTTCTTAAGGTTAGATACCACCACATTCATCAACCCCTGGAACTATAAGAGGACGGTGGTGATTTGTGTCAAAGTGGGTGAGGCTGTGTTGTGGCAGCAACCCCAAACTCGGTGTTTTAAAGAAATGGTGCATGCAAGCCCCAGAGCTAAACCAAATCCATGAACAGTTTACAAAAGTGAAGTCTCACCAGAACACAGCAATTCCCAAGGGTTTACATATTGTTGATGGGGGCTATCACACTAAGAGAGTAGGGCTGGGTAGCAGTCAGAGAGTGTCTGCCCCCAGAACTCTAAATGTTAGCATTATCTGTCAACAGATTAAAAATTTGTGTCCTTCTGGAGTTTAAAGTAAAAAGTAAGTATTCGCAGTCATGCAATGATTCACCATTTGTTGGTCTTGGGTGCCATCTGTGTGTGAACAGAACTGAGCTCATGAAGCTCTGAGTCCAGTCAGGGAAACTGAGTCAACTCTCCCCGAGACATGCATAAGGCCACTCCTGCTTTTCACACTGGACTCTGTAACTTTCTGGTTTATAAATAATCTAATTTTTAAATAAGATTGTTAATTTTATTTATTAATTTTTCATGAATTACTTACTAGGGCAGATTATTATTATTAAAGAAATAATTCACTCACTAGATCAATCATATTTTCAATAAATGAGCAAATTATATGTGCCCGTTTTTTATGTCTTCTGTTCACAATCATTTTCTGGTCTTGATATTTCACTGTATAGGACTTGTCTCTCTTTTGATAAATTTATCCCATCATATTTAACATTTCTCTGTTTCTGTAAATAGCATTATATTCTCAATTTCAATTTGCAGTTGCTCATTACATGTACATAGGAATTCAGGTGAAATTTGCACTTTGACTTTGTATCTTGCAACCTTTCTAAACTCATTTATTAACTCTATCAGCATTTAGAAAACACTCTCCTACATAAATGATCAAATTATCTTCTGAAACAGAAAGGTTTACCTCTTCTTTTCCAACTTCCGTGTCCTTTATTTATTTGTCTTGCTTTATTGCAATGCTAGAAGCTCAGGTACAGTACTAAAAAGAGCTTCTGGTCAGGAATTGTAGTTTTCTCAGTCCTGGGGATGAGGAGGTAGTTTATTGCTATTATGTATGCTGTCAACTGTGGGAATTCTGTAAAAACCTCTCAGTAGGTTGATGAAGTAAACATTCATTCTCGATTTGCTGAGATTTTATATTAGGAATCAGTATGGAATGGTAAAAATTTTTTCATTTGCATCTATGGAGATGATCTTAGTGTTCTTATATGTTATTATAGGAGATTTCATTGATTGTTATGTAAAACAACT
Organism: Sciurus vulgaris; assembly: GCF_902686455.1. Classification (NCBI taxonomy): domain Eukaryota; kingdom Metazoa; phylum Chordata; class Mammalia; order Rodentia; family Sciuridae; genus Sciurus; species Sciurus vulgaris. The sequence goes on along the minus strand of NC_136468.1, from coordinate 130,761,718 downwards.
TCACACTCCTCAGAAGAAACCCACTTGTCCCTGAAATCCTTGCACATCATTTACAAACCCCAACCCATGGCCCAGGAAACTTCTGTGCATCTCTGGAAATGAGAAAAACAGGAACAAATGAAACCTTAGTTACTGGAAAAAAAAAAAAAGCCACTCCAGTCTTCATAATTATTTTTTCATACCTCATTTGATTTTACTTTACCACCAGATATTCTCTCCCTTCATTTTGCATTTTTCTTGAGTTTTAAATTTTATCTCTTTTTCTTTTCAGAAGGAATTTTGATTGTAATGATAGCACAGAACCGAGCAGAGGGTCATGGCATGAACCCGCAGTGCAGAACCTCCCTTGGTCCACACATGCACTTCCCACAACATTGTGCTTGTGTGTGTGTGTGTGTGTGTGTGAGAGAGAGAGAGAGGGGGGGGGGAGAGAGAGAGAGAAATGCTGGGCTACTTTTTCACACCTTCCTCTGATAGAAGTTAGCCACGTGTGATTCTGAGTGGCTGTGTGGTGCTTCCAGAGATTGAGGTGTTGTTTGCACAGGCACTATGCTAGATAGAGACTCTACTACTTCATTCAGTCATCATGATGGTGAAATGGATTGCAGTGAGTCCCAATTTACAGTTGGGGATCTGGAGATTCAAGGAAATGGAAGAATGTCACAGGAAATGTCAGAGAGTCACAGAGTGAACCTTGGAATTGGGACTGGACTCAAATTCAGCTGCTGCTGGAGCCTCTGTTCTGTCTCCAACATCACCATCCCCTGCCTCCCTTAGGCCTATAGGTCCCAGTGGTCTGCAAAATCCAGAGGGGGAGCTAAAAGAATAGACTGTGGCATCCTGTGGCTGACAGGTGTCCAGCATGGTCACATCAACGACGTCACTTATCTTCTTTGATCACCGATTTATGATCTGAAAAGTAAGAATAGATATTAGAGATATGTTAAAAAATAAACGCCCATGGTGTGCTTACTTAATAGTTCCCTTATGTGCTATGTAAGATGTCTTCAACAAACTAAAGATGCCGTAATATACATTTAAGAAACACAAACATACTCTCAGAAAGGTGTGATAAAGTTCCACAGCTAAGGACTTCCCAATGATAAATCCTACAGCTGTTTCCTGCAGTGCAGCTCCTCCCTCCAGCTTGGCTCTGTGATCAGTCCAAGCCCTTAATCCTTAGCGTGCGTCTAACAGGATATCCTCAGGAACTGCCCCAGCTTATGTCCTCAGCAGCCACACATGCCCTCTGCCCTGTGTGGTGGGCCTGGGGAGAGCAGTTGACACATGTTCAAGCCAGGTCTGTGTGATGTGTGGTTCATGGATGCTGCCAGTGTCCCAGATTCTCAGAGTGCCTTGAACATTGACAAATTATCAATATATACATTCATGGGGTACACAGTGATGTGAAACGTATACATAATGATTTAACAGTTAATCAAGTTTAATTATTAATCAATGCTAATCTATAACCTCAAATATTGTTCATTTAGTCCTCCTAAGTCATACATTGGATTCATTGCCAACATCTCTCCACTCTCATCAACACCAAACCCACCGATCAACTCCACTCCTGTGAGTTTACAGTCATGTTATGGAATCAGTTTCAGTTAATCAACAGGTGAACACATACAGAAATAAGGTATGTTTAGACAGCCTAATAATATTTAAACTCTAATAAATTATGTCACTTTAAGAACATGGTTGAACACTAAGAACAACATACAAAACCAGGCACAGAAAGGCAGAAGATTCTCATTTACATATGGCATCTAAAATTGTTTGCTCTTCCCTCAGCAGAAGCCCATCTTAAAGATCTGAAAAATATTTGAATTCAAATGTTACGCTATTGATTTTCTATTCAATTTCTGCCTCCACCATGAGCCAAAACTTGTTGTTTTAACTGAAAACACATTATTGGTTGAATGGCAGTAGAGCCTCAAAGAGGATTCCATTCTGTACTTTTTGTATTTTCCAGAAATCCCTTTGAGGTCTAACTTTACCTGCTGCAAAAGAAACAGCAAATGAAACTGCTGCTTTGTCAAAGCCCCAGGCCTCAGGAGAGCCAGCTCTCAGTAAGCCATCTCTTCAAGTTCTGCCTGGAGCAAGGGACAAGTGTCTGCTGAGGAGCCTCACCCCATCTGAGCCAAGACCCTGGAGGGTGCTTCCCTGTGGTCCTGTCTGATGATCACATGCATATCTTGGGCATGGAGTACAGTTTGTTAGAAGTAGAAATGTGTATGTTTGTGTGACATCTACAAACTTAAGATTCCATGAGGCTTAATGAGCTAGATGAAGCAGATCAGATTCGGTGTTGGCCCTTCATCTCCAGTTGGCCATTCTTGGACACTGGTCAATTCCAATATGTTGAGAATAAACAGTTGTGTAGCTGTTACCCTCCCCAGAGAGGCCTGCCCTTGGTCCCAGCTTCTGGGAGGGAATCTATGAGAGCAGTATCTGTTTAGAGCTGCTGCTATCCATATTGCAACTTAGGAGGGACCAGGCACATCTGATAGTCTTAGGGTGGGAACTGGCCATGCAAAAAGACCAACCATGTGATTAGGTAAAATTGGATTCATCAGTATCAGTGGACACAGAGACTGTCCAATCAGTCATGATGGCACAACAAAGCCCCAACAAGATCTCGGAGCAGGAGGCCCAGTGGAGCTTCCCAGGTTGGCAGAATTCTGTGCACATTGACACATGTTGATAAGGGGAGGGTCCATGGCCTGTCTCCACAGGAGGGGAGTGTGGATACATAGTAGGGATGATTGGTGCTCATCACACCCCTTGATTGAGGTTGAGATGCTTTTTTTCTCTGTTAATAAAATGTTGCAATGAGTGGAAGAGCATCAGTGAGGTTTGCATTCTATAAGCCATGCTTCGAGTCTGAGGATGGATTTGGGGAATCCAAAATTTGCAGTTGGTGCCAGGTGAAGTGAAGGTAGTCTATGCAAGTCTACCTGCCCTGTGAACTCATGCCTAACTCTAGGTTTGGGCCAAGTGGCACATGTGATCCTCCAGGTTCTCCTCATACCAGGAAATATTGGGATATTCAAATACAGGTACAATTCTCTTACCTGTCCATGAGCAAATCACATCTCAAAGGGTCTTCCATGTTGAGAGATTCAGGCCAGGAACAAGGAGTATCTGAGCAGCCTTTCAGGGAGCTATTTGCCTTGGGGGAGGCCACCTAATGTACTTCTATTATTTTTATTCCTGAAGGTGGAATATGGGGTTCAGTTGGTTTTCCTTTTATTTGTAGTTAATGGGAGACCCAGGTGTGCAGTGAAGGACCCATAGGAGAAGACCACCAGGGTCAACTGCAATGAGTGGAAGGGGCCACTTGTAATTTTCAGGTCTGTGAGTAAATTATTCACAAGTCTCCCATCAGCTGTCAACTCACTTGGTGCAGCAAAGCATTCTAGAATGGGGTCTTCCTTGGATAACTCCAGCTGAGCAAGAGGACTTCAGAGGATGGGGGCATATGTGCTGATTGGTCTGTCTTGTGATGAAATGTCAGTCTCTGACTTTTCAGTGGCAGTTAAAGGTTTGTTTTTGGAAGAACTGCCTTGGTGCTCCACTTAGGGAGGCTGCAGGGAGCTCAGTAACACCCACCTTTGAGTAGTTTTCCACTCCGAGTTTGGGCGATAGCTCTTTATGCATATGGAAAGTGAATTTATTTTAGATATAAATGGAGACTAGTTATAATTAAGGATTTGCATTGGAAGCATCTGTATCCCTGTATCACAGCACTGGAACTGCACAAAAAATATCTATTATCCATTGATAATGGTTTCTTTACTGCATTTGTTTTCTTTGGTGCCTCAGTGACAATAAAATAGAAGACAGTCAATTGCTGTGAAATTGAGCCAGATTGGGAAGAGCAGGGTTGGTGAAGTGCATTCCTCTGTGAAAATGTATTGAAGATATCATATTTGTGATATCCTCAATTTGTGATGTTCACTGGTTTGAAGAGATGTCTTTTCTTTGCTATAAATGCTCTTACCTCTTTTTTCTTAAAGAAGTTAGATGATCCCCTCATTGTAAACATATATCTTGGATTTGTTTCTTAATTAAAATGAAATGGCATCTCATTCTTACTCAGGTCCTATATTTGACATGGTTTTCTTTGCTGAACTTGTCTGATGTTAAAAGGAATGTAGGGTACCATATAATCCTGTAATGACATGCTTGGCCATTTATTCCAAGGAAATAAAAACTTACATATACAAAAAACCCTGGATAAGAAAACTCATAGCAACTTTATTCACTTAAGCCCCAAACTGGAAATAACTCAAATGCTGTCTATGAAATGGAATAATAGTCAATAATAACAAATTAGACACAAACTAGATGATTCTCCACAGCATTGTGCTGAGTATGCAAAGCCAATTCTATGCTCTATGACATTGTGATGACATTCTTCAAATGACAAAGTTATACATTTGGGGAGATGATCTGTGGATGCTAGGGTTTAGGCATGGAGCAGGATGGGGGAGTTTGGGAAGTACTGCTCCTGATGATAATGGTGATTACACAAGTCCACACAAGTGAAAATTATACATAGACCAGAGGGTGTGTAAACATGCAAAATCAGGAAATGTCTGCCTTAGATCCATGTCCAGTTTCTGTGCATAATGTTGTACTGTGGTCATGCAAGATGGAGGAACTGGAGAAAACTTGGCTAATGGTGCACAGGCTCTCTCTACATTATTTCTTACTACATCAGGTGAATGTGCACTTACCATAAAAGTATAAATATATGCACATGTAAAATTATAAGGTCATGGCTACAGAATTAGATAGCATAAAAGTATAAGCAAATGTTAATACCTTCTTCTGGTCCCCCTCAGTATCTTTAGTTAAGGAAGTTATACTGAGGTAGAGGTGTTATCTTTAGACTTTTTGTTATGAAAGATAATTTTTTTCACTACTTGGAAAATTCTTTTTATTTGAAGAAAAAAACATTCTAATATATATACTTGCTTATCTCAAACATTTCCATGTGCTTTCATCCTTTGTAATGCCCATTGAAGTGAGTGACTCCTCTCCATTGTGAAATGATTATAAAATTTTATGTAATAAAATATAATTTTTTTGTTAGGTACTAAATTATACTAACCTGTAGCAGCTTCGAACAAAAATATTTTTTATCTTACCGTTCTGCAGAACAGACATCCAGGAGTGCCATAGCTGATGGATCTGTTCATGGTCTCTCATGAGTTGTGGCTGAACTGTCTGCAGGGATGGAGGCATCTCCACTTGGCCAGGGTGGTGGCCCATGATCAAACCACTAACATGGCCACTGGCAGGCCTCAGTGCCTCAGAATTTTGCTGTTTGTTAGATACTCAAACAAATGGAAGAAAGATTATTTGTGTTTCCCTTTAGTGCTAAGTGTCCTTGGAACCAGGAACTGACTTTCCCAGATTGGGAGATCCAAGACACAAAGTAGGGAAAGGAGAGGGGCGTAAGGTGGAAGCTGCATTCTGTATTAACTATTCTTGGAAATGCCACTTCTGCTATTGGTCACACAGACTGAGCCTGGTAAGACATGGGAGGGGCAGATATCACTGGAGCCATCAGGGAGGTCGCTGCCATGATGTCCAGGCACAAGGATATGGCCATGTCAGCTCTTGTCCATCACACAGTGAAACCTGATGTTGCTGTCCATGGGTAGGAAGACAAACTACAAATCTTGGCTTCCAGGAGATATCACCAAGTGAAAATTCTACACTAGTGCAAGAAAGAAGGGAAAATTTTTAGAAAATATCTGCTTATCCTTTAAGAAAAAAAAAACACAGGAAAATAAGTTGAATAGCAATGGCAATGACATTAGATACTTGAAAAAGAAGTTGGACATTGGGGAAAGATGGGATATAAGAAATTGTAGCACCTCTAGTGGGATTTCTTGACTAAGTCTTGACTTTTAGAAGAAGAAATCAAAAATTCAATAGTTGAGAAGGAATAAGAAAACTGACTGTTCAAACTCACCCAACTATATCTCAGATAATACCAAAACTATACTTAAATGAATTAACTAGAAATAAAGATCACTTTTTTTGGTGTTCTGAAACATTTTCTCACCTGATCAGCCTTATCATATGCTAAAACCATGTGAGCACAGGAGAGAAGTCAGACAACACCCACCTTGACCAGGTCACCCAGCAAATACCACCTGGCAGAGGTGGAGGAAGGCGGAGGGAAGACAGTGTTGCCCATGCATTATTACCTGAGGTCCTTGGTCCTTGGGGTGGGATAGTTCCCGCCTGCCTTCCTGAGCACCAGCCATGTGCCATGGGGTTGGCCAAGGTGCCTCCCACAACCTCAGTCTCCTTATCTGCAAGTGAAAAAGTTGAGGACTGGCATCTTCAAGTGGGTCCGGCTGAGATGCTGAACTGGCGGTGGAAGGTGACGTTGGGGAGCACCTAGTGTGGGAAACTGCCAGCTTTCCCTCCCACAGGGCCAGGCTGCTCAGCTCAGGGGTGTGCAAACTATCTGAAGCCACACCCCAGTGTGGCTACAGTTTGCACACGCAGGACAGCAACTCTGTAAACACATGCATGCTGGTAAATTGTGGCCAGGGTCTCCCACGTTCATAGACCATGTATGTTATAAACAGATGCAAAAATGGAAGTTTCCAAAGGAAGAGCTTCTCTATGTATAGAAAGTTCTATTAATGTTTCAGCATCCCCACCTGCCCCCAGGACACCAACCACCCTCACTTCTTTTCGGTCATGCTTATCACGTTCCAATGCGTTCTCTAGCGTGGTATTTATAACTTGTGCCTTCAGGAAATCGGGCTGCAGGGATAGAAAAGGAGGCACCGCATCCCGGGAACCAGGGGTCCTCTTCTTGACCTCCCCAGAAGCAAGCCTCAGAGTCAGCAGGTCCCTGCAAAACCAGGAAAGCAAAGGGAATGAAGGTGCTTAGAGCTGTTTCTGGAATAATCTGGAGACAGCTATTATATATGGGTAATTGCACTGATCCCACAAAACAGGTTCTGGAGCGCGAGACTGTGTGCACTTAAAGAGAGGGAGGGAGGGAGAGGAACCTGCCAGCAGACCCATCAGCAGTGGTCCTATCTGATGTCACCTTTAGTCCCCATGGCGTCCCAGGAAGTCAGTCCTATTGGGTCCCCACTTTAGAGATGAGGTCACTCAGTTTGAATTCAAACCTAGGCCTGTCCAACCCCAGGCTGTCCCCCTGGGGTGACCCCTCTTTGCTAACATGAGCGGGAACTGGTGGCCACTGACTCATGCTGTGCCAGGCGGCCACCGTGACTGGGAGTCTGGCAAGTTCGTGTCGGCTGCCGGGCTCTGGGGCTTGCCAGACTCCAGGCTATGTGACCTCTGATTTAGGGCCCATCTGGACGGACAGCAGATGAGAGCCGCACTGCTCCAGACACTCCAGGATAGCAATAAGCAGGGTCTCAGGGCCCCACATTCCTGCCAGTGATGCTTTGGGGGAGGTGGCAGGTGGAATGTCTCAGGAGACTCCCGCCCTCCTTCCCACCTCGCCCTCTGTGCTGGCCATGGTCTCCTGAGGACCCCCCAAAATCAGCAGTGACCCTATTGTTCCAGAGAGCACTGACTTCACCCCACCCTGATCACAAGAGTTAGAGGCCTGGAGAGAGGGTTTGTGGGATCCCTCTTCAAAGACAACCTGAGTTTCAGACACTGAGTCCTCACCCAGGTGACCCTCCCCGCACCCCAGCCCTTCCCAACCTCTGTGTGCTCTCCATGCCCCGCACTTCCTCAAACCTCAAACTCACGTGGCTCTTCTGCCCACAACCTTCCATGGCTCACCATTGCCCCCTAGTAAAGTCCAAGCTTCCTTTGGGCTGGAAGATCTGGCCCCTTTAGAGATCTCCCTTTATAATCCCCCAATCCCACTCCTCACAGACACCACCTCATGATCCCCACACTCACTCCACTCTCTGGTTGCATGAAAATATATTCTGGTTCTCCAATGCTCTCAGGCCTCGTTCATTGCCATGCCTTTGCACGTGCTGATCCCTCCACTGCAGCCCTCTCCCCACTCACCTTCTTCTGGCCAAGTCCTACCAAATCTCCCAGGTCTCTCCTCCAGGAAGTCTTCCAGCTTTGCCCCAATTTGGCTGTGTGACCTGAGGCAGGATACTTAACCGGCATTCGGAGTTGTCAAGTGTAAATGAGGATACGAACCGTGTCCTGACAGGGCTTGAAGGAGAATTAAATGGTCTAAGGCTTCACTAACCCAGCATTCAGCCTTATGCAAGTGCTGGAATAGCTGGGTTGTCCTCTTTATTACCCTCTGTCCCACAAGAACAGGTTATGTCACAGGTTCTGGATTGGTCCCTGGGAAAGTGGAGTCCTCTCCCTCCAAGGTGGACAAACACTTGTGTTTGACTCCCAGTCCTGTTCCATCTTGCTGTGTGACCTTATGATGATACCTAACCTCTCTGGGCCACAGTTGCCCTATCTCTTCAAGAAGGAAGTTTGGATGAGTGTCCTCCTAGCTCCAACCTGAGACCCAGAGCTCCCTGCAAGAACTGTGTGGTAGGGAGATGGTCACTGGGGAGGAGGCTCGGGTCTGGGCCCCAGCAGGACAGGGGTAGCCAGGAACAGGGATTGGCAAGGCTGTCATTCATATCAGGGGTCTTGGGACTTGGAGATTCAGACAACTTTGCCAAGGCCAGAGGTTGCCTCCTGCCTCTGGCCCTGTGCTTGGCTTCATGGGGCCTGATCATCTCCCTGAGGGTCTCCAGAGCTGGGCGACACGTGGGCTGGGCCTCCATTTCCTCCAGGTCTCTGCACAACCTTCAAGCCAGGGCTGAGAAGAGGCGAGACCATTCTGACCCAGTGGCCTGCGGGCCTGGGAGAGGATGCACCCCGCTGGGGGCTGGGACTCACTCCCATCTCCCCACAAACCCTTCCCCTGTCAGCTCTCTGTCCCTGTCTATGGGAGCTCAGGAGCCTCCCTGGCTCAGTCGCTTGCACACTGAGTCTCCCTAAGCAGGTGTGTGCCACTCTGAGACTCAGTTTCCCATCTGCATGATGGGCACCCTCCATCCTGTCTGCAGGTCTATGGCAGGGGTGGCCTGACTGGCCAGGGCTCAGGACTCCAGGGTGCTGGAAAGGAGGTCCCTCTTGTCCTCCTCTCCCTTCCTCCTCTCTCTGTCTCTTCTCCTGGTTCCAGGTGCCTTCCCTGGAGGCTGGCGGTGGCTGCTGCCAAGGGTCCCCTTCCTCCTGCTCTGGGTTTTCCCTTCACGCCCCACCTCTCTCTTCTGTGCCACTTGGGGTGTGCATGTGCACACTGTCTCCTTTTGCTTCTGCTCATCTCCTAACAATCTTTCCAACTGGGGTCACGTCTTTCTTTCCTTGGCTGAGCATTTTGGAGAACTCAGATCTTGTTACATAAGACATTTTTCCTTCTGTGTTCTCCCTCTCTCTCTCTCTCTCTCTCTCTCTCTCTCTCTCTCTCTCTCTCTCTCTCTCTCTCTCTCTCTCTCTCACACACACACACACACACACATCACTGTGGGTGCAGTGACTACCTAGTTCCTGAGTGTGTGGGTGGGCATCTGGGTGGGAGAAGGGACCAGGACAGTGTTTCTCCCATAAGCGGGACCCTGTGCTGCCCCTGGGCTCAGGGCACACTCTGCAGAGCCTCTGCCCTCTGCCTCCCTCCCCAGGCTCTGTCCTGTGCCCCGAGAGCAGGAGTCCCCCCGCCCCGTGGGACACCTAGGGGTGGGTTTCCAGCTTCCTCCTCTCCTCTGTTAATGAGATCCCTCTGCCCCACCCCAGGGACACAGGCATGTGATGGTCGCATCCTCAGAGCTGCAGACTGAGGTGAGGCAACTGAGGGACTGCTGTTTTAAAGCCAGCAAGAGGGATCAGGGATCTTGGGGTCAGTCCAGGACGTGAAGCCACCCCGGTGCAGAGGGGAAGAGTGGAGCTGGTGGAAGGGGCTGTGTGGCTTAGAGCAGGGAGCTGGGTCTGCACCTACCTTGTGGCACCTGTGCACAGGGTCCCCAGGGTGACTGGCAGCCAGCAACAGGAAGGGGCATGTGGGAGGGGGCTCAGGAAAGGCAGCCAAGGCCACTCCCTAGAAATCCAGAAGCAAACCCCCTCCTGGCAAAAACAGGTCCAATGTCCCCAAGCTCTGCCCTGAGTCACTTGCTCCATCCAGGGTAGACTCATCATCCTGGCCCCGCGTGGTATGCAAATTCCAACACAGCAGCTTCTTCCCCAGCATCCTGCAGAAGGCACTTCAGCCAGCCCAGCCTCAGTGATCCTTCTGCAAAATGGACACGTGAATGGAAATGATGATGGAAATCAGTTCCCCAGAGAAACGAATCTCTATACCCATGACTAGCCCAAGGGAGATTTAGTGGAGAAAGCTCTTCAGCAGGCGGCGCTCAGAGAACAGTACACCCCATCTGCAGATGCACCTTCCAGAAAGGTAACTCGAAAAGGACAGAAAGCCTTGTGCAAAACACAACCTTCAGGAAACGGCAAAAGCAGCAGAAAATCTTCAGGGCCCTGGACTGGCCAGAGGAGTCTAAGACTTGACACCAAAATCAAAGAAAAATCAATAAATTAGGACTTGTTACCCTAAAGCATAATTTAGAGAATCTTAGGAGGTTAAAAAGACAGATTAGCCTGAGATACAACATGTGGACTCACCTACCTTGCAAAGAAGTTGCACCTGAAATGCTATTATAAAGAACCTTCAAAACTCAGCAGTAAAAATAAGTAATCTAATTACCAATGAACAGAGTCACAAGAGACCTTTCATCAAGGAGGACAAGAAGGAAGTGCAGTAGGATGACCCAGAGGGCCCCGTGGGCAGGACACACAGAAGCCGGCACCTCAGCCCCACCAATGATGAGGATGAGCCAAGACCGATGAGTGATATGTGACCTACATATGACCTGCACCTGTGCCCTGGCTGCTTATTCCCAAGGAAGTTAGGTAGACACGAAGCCGTGAACCTGAAGCTCCCTGCAGCTCTGTGCCTGGAAGCTCTCCAGACACACTGCAGGAGATGCAGCGTCAAGCCAAACGAGGGACAGCCATACCACAGACAGCTCCTTAGCCACCAACAGGAACAGTTGATATAGACACATGCAGAAACTGACTGGACCTCAGGAACCCTGGAAGGGCAGGTGTGTGCTGCAGGGCAGATGCCCACAGATGCGATTTGGTTGTTGTGGGGTAGTTGGTGAAGCTGTGTGTGCCACAAATTGTTTGGATGGCACACAGACTCAGGGACGTGTCTGTGCCAGCTCATGAAATCTAAACAGGTCTGTGAATTGTGCCCTTGCCAGTGTCCTGGCTTTGACCTTGTGTGGCCAACAATGTTACATCAAGGAAAGGCTGGGTGTGAGTTTTACAACCTCCTGCACATTTCTTTGCAAATCCCTGTGAATCGATAACAATTTCAGGATAAACAGTTTGCTCCCTTTAAACAGGCCAAGTACAGCAGAGAAGGAGAAGCAATGGCCGGCAGGGGGCTGGGGGCCCAGCTCTTCACACACTTCAGAAATGGGAACCGAGAGAGAACCAGAGTCAAAGAAGACTATTTTCCAAGGCAATAACAATCTGTCACAGGAAAGAGAATGGTTAATTCCAAAACCATCTTCCACGTATAACTGAGAAGAGAGACAAATCTACCCTCTTTGACTTTTCACTACCTCCCCCAAACTCAAGAGCAGGGTGTCACATAGGGCAGGCAACAGAGAAGGGAAAGGAGAGGTGGGAGGGCCACCATTCTCGACAGAGGCTTGGAAGGGGGTGATGTAGGCACTGTCCTCAGCCCGTGCACGCAACAGTCTTGCAACCACCATGCAGCCATCCAGCTGCATGCTTCTCCTGCCTCAGTTTCCCTGCTGGGAGGGGGCTGCTGAAAATGCCAACTGCAGAGAGCACCAGAGCAGATGAGCTAGCAGCATCACAGCCAGAGCACCCCTGAGCAACAAGAGGGCAGGAACCATGGAGTGAGCTCAAGCCCAGCTCTCCCGCCATGGGAGGTCAGCATGGCCACCTCTGCGGATGAGTCACTCACAGCAGCAGGGCGATGGAGGCTGACAGGTCCCTGCAGTGGAAGAACTGTTCATTCTCTGTGCAGAGTTGCCCATTGACTTCTAATTGTTCCATGCAGTAGATTCTGCTATTGCCCTTCTGGGCAGAAACCAGATCCTTGAGCTGTGGAATAGTGTGTCCAGGTCTCGCAGCAGAGCAGAGTGAGGATTTGAACCCCAGTGGCAGAGCCCGGAGTTATAAGGCTCCCAAGACTACAAATGCTGAACCCTAACCCAAGTTCCCCCCCAAGATACACACAGCACTTTCTGGTTGACTGCTCTACAGGTCCCTGCAAGTCCACTGCTCAACCCTCACCCCACCCCTGGAAGACACACCCAATGGTGGTCCAGGTGCCTGGTGGCTTTTCCCCCCTCACCTGCCCAGCAATCTCCACCAGCTTTGACTTCCACAGCTCTCTCCACTGTGGCCACTTCATGAGTTCCACCTGACAACCTGAGTCCCCATGAATGTGCTGAACCTGGGCCGCCCAAGCTCAGGGCCCTGGGATGCACTGAAGCCTGAACTGATTCCAGAGGCTGCTGTAGCCTCACCTGCTGCCCCTCCCACCAGGCATGTGCTGGTGCAGCCACTGCCACCTTCCAGGAGTGAATTCAGATGGGGCAGGAATCCTTGATGCCACTGGCCTTGCGGGCTTTCTGGGGTGCAAACAATGCCACCCCAGCTCTTATCAGACCACCCACTTGCAGTGGTTTGCTGCCTCCTGTCCAGAGGGTTTGTTTCCAGTTTGCAAAGTTGGGATGGAGCCAACATGAGGTTCAGTCACGTGCTGTTTGCCTCCTTTCCCTGAAGCCCTTGAAGTGGTGCTCCCTCACATGCAAAGGTTCTTGGTTGGGAGTGGTGAGTAAACCTGGACTTCCAACAGCTGAGGACTCTGCTGGTCCTGTCATGCTTGTGACCTGACATGGCTTGAGTGGGGGAAGTCACGCCACAGTACTCACGAGACACACTGAAGATGCAGTGCTGGAAGGCGAACTCATGGAGTGAACTCATGGAGTGAGGAGGAAGGAGTGCCAGGTCCTAGTGCCACATGAGCCTGTAGAATCTCCCCATTTCTCAATTCCTCTGACCTGGACTTCCTCAGCAGTGGCCCATGGGCCCAGCACCTGCCATCTTGTTCAGCTCATAAATGCTTTCCCAACGCCTGTTGGGGGCATGCCTGTGTGGAATATGAGAGAGATGATTAGCCTGGAGTGTGACAAAGGCAGGAAGGGAAGAAAGAAACGACACAGGGGTGCTCCCATGATGAAGGATGGCCCTGCTGGGCATATCCAAGTTGCAGCCTCCTTGAGCTTCAAAGAGAGCTGAGCCAGGCTGAGCACAGTGCTGGGCTGAGCGCCACAGGGCACAGGTGGAGATAAGAAACAGGCCCAGAATGAGGAGCGGCACATCAAGGCCTCTGGCTGACCTGTGGCCACACCTCCCAGGGCACACTCGGGGGGCTAAGGGGCTCTTTCCACTTGATGCCGCCCCTTGCAGGAGAGCTTGGGGTTTGCACCAAGGGGTCGTGCATGTGGCACTTTGATGGCTCTGTCCACAGGCCGTGGGGGGCTGAGAGACACAATGAAGATGAGAAGAACTGAGGTGGGGCAAGTGGATAAATGCCCAGCTAACCTTTGAGCGTACCCCTCCCTTATGGCCCTGGCCCCTCCCAAGGAGGCAGATGATTACCGTACCAGCTTCCCTGCAAAATAATAAAGAGGGGCAGTGAGTCAGAGGCCAGCAGGGTGACAGGTGACAGTGAGGACCCACAACTCTCTCTCTGGCCATGAGGTGTCTGCCCACTGCGCTTCTCCAGAAGTGACTGGGAAGTGCATCTTATGTGCAGGTGGAGATACTGCTTACGTGGTTTTATCCTCAGCTGCCTTTGCTTACAGTTGTACACCTTTCTTGTGTTTCATATTTACCAAAGTACTGTGAAATTAAAGAGATCCCATGGTTGCAGAAGACAACATAATTATAAGGGTCAGCTTGATAAGACATATGATCTTCAGAAACCTGCAGGCTTGCCTAATAAAATATTTACATCAGTCACGGTTGGATACCCAGAAAGAGTGACATAAATGATCCCTTAGCTGCAACTTTTCAGAGTGTACAGAAATGTCACATGCACGCCATGTGCACGGGGACATTAACTTAACCAGCAAGTGGCCTTGCGTCTTACGATCTATAGACACCGAATGCGGCTAAGAAATAGTGACTCCTCTTTTAGGCCTGAGTTCTATTCCTTTTGTGAATCAGAAAGAAGCTCTTTGTACTTTAGTTATATTTCATCAAAAAGGAGCAATCTAGAGGGACCTCTTGCCTCTGCTGTCCTGGAGAGGTAAGCAAAGCTTGGTGTTCATTCCCACATATTTTAAGACAGCATCGACATTTCAGTTTGAACTTGGCTGTGATCAAGCACGTGGCAACAACACAACAGTCTCAGCACACAAGGTGACAGCATCATTATTGCACTGTGCTGGCTTTTGAGTGTAACTGGGCCCCCATCACTGGATTGCAGACAACATTCTGCTTCTGGGGTAAGTGGTGTCTGAACGGTCCCTGCCAATGCGGGCTCGAGTACCTGGACGCACAGGCTCCTTGGAAATAATCTGGCACATAACTTGCATTCTGGAAGGGGAGACTGGCCTGTGGAGGTGGTGGAGTGGTCCCCCAGGCAGAGGGTCTGGGGGCCAGAGCTGAGATCCAGAGCTGCGCTTCCCCTCAGGAATCCTACTGACGCCTACATCCTTCCTGCACCACATGAGGTTCGTGAGCCTGCTTAGAGTCGGTGCAAGCACTGAAAGTCCTTAATGTGTAGCAGAGAGGTCAAAACAGTGCTTGCCATTAGGATTCCTGCTCTGATGCTGCCAGGATGTCATCTATCATGTTAATATCAGGCAAAAATTAATCAAGGAATCTTGATCTCTAGACCTTAACCACAAACCTCCAGGAAATAAAAATGACTTTCTTCCCCATTCAAGAGCAAAATAGCCAACATAAAAAAGTATAAAAACTTACACGCTGGCAGCTCTATTTCATGTGCTGTCATCAGATGGAGACCACTTTGGCATCTGGGGGGATAGTTAAATCTGATGTGAGAAAATGTGAAAGCATCCTTGTATGTTGAAATCATACAGCTTACTCAAAATGCAGCTTTGGAGAGAATCAACAATATTCCTCTCCTCTGAAGTGGTGGCATGGAGAGGCATGTGGCTCTCCACTGCTGGGCGTGAGCTGGTGTGTTCATCACGTGGCCTTTGGCTCCCAAGCCTCCTGGCCTCTCCCACATGGGCTCAGGTACGTGCCTCTCTGGCCAACCTGCACCCCAGCCTTGGATGGCTGCTCCACAGATTTGTGAAAACAGGCAGGCAGCAGAGCTCAGGCCTGAGGCCGAGGTGCACAGCTGGTGGGAAAGCCACATTGCTTGGTCCTTTCAAACCATTTGCTTTTAGTTTAGAGGAAACAGCAGAGTCACAGGAATGTGGCCCTGGGTCCTGTCCCATTAGTGACTGAGTGATGGACCTGGTGCTCGGTGCTCTGTTTAGTCATTTCCCTTAGAGTCTGGCCTATAACATCCTCATGAAGTCAGATCTGTCAGCCCATCACAGTGTGCACTGCCTTTTTTGAGGCCACGTGTCAGGGTGTCGTCTGGTAGGATCCCTCACATGCCGAGCATCCAAACAGAGCCGTGCAGTAGCAGGCAGGAGTGGGCCATTCCCACAGCACCTGCCTCCAGTCAGGCAGGTCGCACCTGGGGCTCTGAGTCTGACAATCTCAGGGCCTTTTAAAGGGTGGTCCTCAAAGGCCTAGTCCTGAAGATGCTCCCTGGCTCATGGTGACTTCAGTGGGTGTGTTCCCAGGACCTTCCCAGTATCTAACGTGCATGAATCAATTTGAACAGTGACCCTCACTGAGAGTCCACCCCAAAGGTTGCCCAGTTTCGAGTCCTGTGAAGAGTTCCACATAGCTGGGCCTACGCACAGACCTGCCTTGCAGCATCTTGAGGAGTCAGGCAGGGATTCACATTTAAAGGCAGCCTTGGAAAATCATTGAGATCCTCTCAAAGGAAACACGCCAACAGTGTGGAGAAGCAGCTCAGGGTGAAGTACCTCTGGGTTCACGATACTTTATCTTATTCATTTATTTATTTGTTTGTTTATTTACTTACTTTTTCCTATGGTGTTGAGGATGGAACCCAGGGCCTCACACAGGCTGGGCAAGCGCTCTACCACTGAGCCTGCATTAGACTCTGGAAGAGATGAACATGCTTCTTGAACGTGACCCCCTCCGCCCGTCCAGTTCCACCTTGTGTCTTCCACAGATGAATGGCTGTTGCCCTTACTTTAGAACAAGGCGGGCAGGGGGCTCACAGGTAGCCACATTCAGTTTGTGTTCCTACCACCCTGGGAGCGAGCTGCTGGCCCATTTCACACCTGAGGAATGTGAGGTCAAAATGGGATGAAATTTCCAGAGACACACCTCTGCCAGACCCTGGATCTTCCATCCCTAAACCTCAGGGGCACTGCCCCAGGGAAGGCAGCCTCCTCTGAGTACCCAGGATCCTCAATGTCCTTCCTGGGTCTCATTCCCTTCCCAGGAGCTTCTATATCACCTTCTCCAGGGTAGCCTGTGTGTGTGTGTGTGTGTGTGTGTGTCCTCCCCCACAGGACCTTTCTGCTCTGCTGGGGACTTTATCTACAGATACACAATGCGGAGGGTGGCACAGCCTGGCACAAGTTTTGACTTGCCACTTTCCATGAGTCAACATGAAATTTTTCTTCTCTCTATCTCTCTTTTTTTTTTTTTTTCTTTTTGGTACCATGGATTGAACTCAGGGGCGCTTAACCACTGAGCTGTGTCCCAGCCCTATTTTGTACTTTATTTAGAGACAGGTTCTCACTGAGTTGCTTAGCACCTCACTTTTGCTGAGGCTGGCTTTGAACTCATGATCTTCCTGCCTCAGCCTCCCAAGCTGCTGTGACTGCAGGCATGTGCCACTGTACCCTGGTGGCATAAAATTTTATGACTAATTAATAATTTCATTGCAATGAAAAAATTTGCATCACAACACAGGAGGGGCTTCCACAGGTGCTGGAAGGCTGGCCGTGCCCAGGAGCTGGACTGGGTCATGCTCAGAGTTCAAGTGCGGGAGGCGCCCTCTAGGTCCCTAGAAGCATGGTGCTGTGGACCCCTCAGCAGATGTGGAGAGGAGTGAGGGAGCTGCCCACGCTGGGCCCGCACTGTGTGGAGCCACTGCCCGGTGGTGGCCCACTGCCTATAGCTGCCGCAGTCTGCAGAGCGCCTTGGCTGCCTGGAGGCTGCCGCTGGCCAGGGCCTATCCAGGTGCCTGCGGGAAGCAGGTGCTGCCCTCCCAGGCTGCAAGCCCAGCAGAGCAGACCTGGACCCGGGGAAGGGGCCATCACTCCAAGGCTGTGAGGAGAAAAGGCTCTTGGCACTGGGTGTTCTCAGCAGAGGGCAGCTCAGGACCCCCGGGCAGCGCCCAGCCAGGTGCTTCCGCACAAAGCTGGTGAGAGGCCTGGGTCTGCAGTGCACACTGGGTCCTGCTTCATCTTCACAAGGGCTGGAGAGGGAACGTGTCTGCCATCTGCTAATGAGAAGCTGAGGCTCGGACTGTGGTGGGCAGCCCTGGCTGGGTCAGATCTCCTTCCAGTGGGGCTGGCTGTGTCCCCGCTGTGACAGCCAGGCAGAGGCTCCCCTAGGGCTGGGCGGATGCTGCACAGTGGTCACCCCAGGCTAGACGGACCTGCACATACAGCACATTGTCACTGCATGGTCTCTTTTTGGGACCCTCTCAAGCTGATTCTAAACCCATATCCACATATAGAAGGTCAGGGGTCTAAAATGTGCTGTAAGGATGATGGCCAAGGATTCCCCTGCCACACTGGAGAGCGGTGCTGACGCTGCTGTCCCTGAGCCAGGGTGCTCCTAGTGGCAGCAGAGGCAGCACTAGCTGGAGTGCAGGCTGTGGGCCTCGCTGGACGGAGCGTGGACCCACCCTGCCTGCTGCCCCTATGGAAGCATGACACGAGACACATGGATGGGTGCAGGTGGTGAGGCCACAGGGAGAGGCTCAGACCCCGCACAGCCTGTGGAGGACCTCAGGGGAACGTCCTTGCCTGCTGGACAGGGGACAGGTCTAAGGTCATCAGGCACCTCACAATGCCTGGTGGAAGGGGAGAGGAGGGTGAACTGGACAACATGACCATCAGCAGTGTTGCCATAAAGAGGTGGGAGGACACCCACAGAGTGAGAAGGGGGCCGGGCAGATGAGTCCAGGGCTGGTGGAGACCACCGTCCAGAGAGGCACCATTCACTGGGACTTTGAGCACTGAGGTCAGCGGGCAGCTGCAGGCCAGTAGGAGCCACCAGTCAGCAGGTGATGAAGCCCTTAAGTCTGCAGGGGTGCCCGGGAGAGAGCCCACTGTGGGTGAGGATGGGCAAAGACCTAAGCGGGTGTGTCAGGAGCAAATCCTGGATCCTCAGAGCCACCAGAGCCAGGTGTGGAACACAACCCGCAGCCATGCTAGGAGCACCCGCGGGACCTGTGGCTGGACTGAGGGGCACACCGCTCCCTCCATGGCCAGTACCCAGAGGAGGTGACTGCCCTCAGGGACACCACCTCCTCAGCAGGACTCAGCCTGTGGAAACGGGAAGACCACAGGGTGACCTGGGGAGAGGAGCCCCAGGAGGGACATCGCTGGCCTAAGTGTGGAGAGCTGGCCAGGCTGGGCTGAGAGGGATGCTTGGTCACAGGTGAGGCAGGGAATAGTGTTTTCAGGCTCCAGCAGGCCTGTCCCCTGGGGGTGGGAGTGGGGACTGCACAGGGCTCCCTGTGCTCCTCAGGCTGAAGGCGGGCTGGGGAAAGACACATTTTATAATAAATCCACAAAGGAGGGGTGACGAGAGCTTCACAGACTGATGTGTTTATTCATCCCAAACAAAAACACACTGAGTCCAATAGCAATAGAAGGAAACTGTTACAACATGTGAAGCACATTTGCCAAAGCTTGGGGAAGACATGGGCTGAGTGCCCACATGGCCTGCCACTCCATCCTGGAGGGCAAACGCCAGCTCACTGGGCCCTGTCCACACACGTATCTCTGGGGGGCACAGTGAGGAGCAGAAGGCCGCTGGCCCTTTCTTCCTAGGTGGTATGATTTTATAACTTGGAAACCTGCTCACTGCTTATTATGAGAAAGAGTTTTTGTTTTGTAGAAACAAAGAAGGCAAATGTGCAACAATCAGTAGCTTTCTCTAACCCTGTTTCTCTTTTAAACTATGAAAAATTTCTCATTTCCAACAAAATTGGCAACAACTTATTAATTCTAAAAAAAATTCATAAAAAGGAATAGAACATTATTAATCTATTTGTAAGAAAGAAATACAGCCTATATTAGAATCCTAGAATCTATTAGGAAGAAATAATCCAAACACTAATATATAAAGAAACATGCCCGTTTCCTTCGGGAAAGCATATCATTGTGAAACTGGATTCCATGTCACTGTGTGCATGCACTGCAGTCCAGGTGGACACCAGTGGCTGCTGCTGTCATCAAGGTGGGCTTGAAGCTGTGACCTATAGAAGGGACATGTTCTGAGAGTCCCCAGTTGATCTCAGAAAAAGGTGGCAGGTGAGGAAGGACTGTGCAGAACTAACCCTTCCAGGGACCACAGATGGGGTCAGGGATCACTCCAGGACAGGCCCGCAGTGCACTGCTAGAGGAGAGGAGGTGGGTTCAGTAGCTGGCCACCCTGGAACCACCATCAGTGAGCACGGCTCTCAGGAGGATCAAAGCTCTGAAGGTGGTAACCACGTCTGAGTGGGGTTGTCTTCACAGGCAAGGTTGGGGGCCTGGAGGCTAGAGGGGAGAGGGCAGGGCCTCGACCACCAGGCAGGGGTCCACCCTGTCCACTGCAGCAGAGTAAAGGGATATTCAAAGGGGAGGAAAGGTAGCAGTGAACACAAACCAATGTCAGCCTCTGACAGGAGGTGGACACAGGTGGGAAGGAGCACTCTGTCATCAGCTAGGCAAATGTCCACCTCTGGTGACCTGGTGCTGTCAAAGATGAGGGAATGGCTCCTTCAGACCTGGCTGTGTGAGTGCAGGTCACCGTGAGACACACCTATGGATAGCTGTGACAACGTAAAGGGACCTCTTCTGTTGGGAACAAGGAAGGAGTGGAGTGGGCTTTGCCTTGGCTCCTCCAGAACCCTCCCCCTCTAGCTTCTTGTTGTCTGCAACTGCTGCCACCAGAGAGGGAGGAGACTCGGTTCCAAGACATGTGGACACGGGTCTTGCCCTCCACAGCCCCAGGAAAGCAGGGGTGAACGTCCTCTGTGCTGGTGGCTGGCGGCTGAGATGCCTCCTGGGCCCCAGGTATCCCGGTGGCCTCTGAAGGCCCTGGAGCTCCCTCTGCTGATGGTGTGCTGGTGCATCTGTTCTCCAGTTTGGATGGTGCATCTCCCTCCAGCTCAGCGGGTATGGCCATGAGCTGTGTCGCCGGAAACTGGGGCTGTTCTGCTGGAGGCACTTCTGGTGGCACTGCAGCTGCAGAAGGAAAGAGCCCAACATGACCGCCTTGCCCTGGGCATTTTCTGCTTGCTGCCAGCACCTGGCCTGAGAGTAATGCAGTTCTTCTCCCATGGCAGGTGTCTTCTCAGACCAGGGCCACCAGGTTTGTGTGGCTCAGAACCAAAAACCAGTTCCTGTGGGGACAGCACAAGGATTCCTCACACCATCATCCACCCCAGTGTCCTCGTCACAGGCCCAGACTCACTGGGATCGCGGTGCTCCAGCTGTGTCAGGAGTCCATGCACATGGAGGCTCAGCTCCGTCCCAGGCATGGTGACCTTCAGGAAGGTGTCAAGACACCTCAGGGTTTTCAGACCCGGGGCCCCCAGGAAGTCTTCAGGACTTGTATGCAGCAGCGTTTGGATGATGGAGCAGAGGGTGCTGTGGAGGTGGGAGTGGGCAGGCAGCCGTCAGCACCTGGCGCCTCAGGCTGGACCCTCCCAAGGCCCCCTGCAGGATGGGCTTCCCCCAGTGTGGCTTGGCAGCCCCCGGGCAACAGGGCGAGGTGGGCGATCCTGAGCGACGTGTGTGGCCGGCGGTCCCCCAGTTTCTGTTCAGTCTCCATGCGGGAGAGGTGGGTGCTTCTGGCAGGATCGGCCGTGTTGGAGGGGTCCTCACGGGGCCTGGGCCTGGGGACCCTGGCCAATCCTCTGCTCCTTGGATCCCTGACCCTCCCTCTGTGTCCTGCTACAGGCAAAGCCCCCTCTGCTGGGAGTCACAGCAGGGTGGACTGGGCTTTGCCCAGCCTCCTCTACACCAGACTCCCAAGTGACCCATCTGGAGAAGGGGACCCTCCCTCTCCTGACTAACGAGCCACTCACTTTTTTCACTTACAGCTGCTCCTCCTCCTCTTGTGCCCTGAGGTCTCCATCCCTAGAAAAAGGCCAGGTGGGTGTCACCTCTTACAACCCAGGCACCTTAACACCTAGGTGCCTGGTGGGGTTGACCAGCTTCCTGAGAGTTGGGGCCTCCCGAGTGCTGGGAGGTGTGTCTCCCTTCTCCTGAGTGACAGGCTACCTTGAGAGATGAAGGGAACCACCATCCTCTGCCTCTCTGACTCCAGGCTCGGAACCCCGCATGCATCCCAGGGGTCCTGTCTGGCTCCGTGGTGATGAGGACCCTCCCAGAAGTGATCCACACTTTCCTTTTCTTCCCAAATGTGGAAGCTGCTTTCCTGTGGCCTCAGAGCATGAGGACAGCCCCAGGGAGAAGCTCCAGAGCCCTGGGCCCCAGCCTGAGGCCAACCTGCCAGGGCTCCTTCTCCTTGGTCCTGCACACACCCAGGCAGGGTGGTCCTTGTGGCCCCTCCTTCCACAGTGATGGGGTTCAGTGATGCCTGGCCTCCCACACATGCTGGAGGAGGCGGGTCCCTGGGCTGGGAAAAGGGATGCACCTTCTGCTCAGCTGCTCCATAGCTTGTGGGTGCTGGTCAGGCTCTGGTAAGTGTGCAGGAATTTGTGGACGAAGACCTCGTTGCCCACTTCTGTACATGTCATTGGTGATGTCACCTCCCCACCAGCACCTTGCAATGTCTGCACCAAGCTTTCTTTGAACAGGTCCCCTGATGCAGCCTTTGCTCTGTTCCTCCATAGTGTCGGGCACGAAGGGGAACTTCAAACTGGTAAACAGTGGCACACTGCAAATGATTGTGGTGGATCATCCAAGTGAGAATCCAAGAGGTCTGCTCTCTTTGTATCCTTTCTCTCTCTATCTCCTCTCTGCTCTCTCTCTCATCTCTCTCTCCTCTCTCTCTCTCATCTCGTTCTCTCTCTATCCACACACAACACACACACACACCACACACACACACACAACACACAGCCATGAAGGACTGTGGTCTCCAAGACAGGATCAGCGTGGGGGCTCACCTGCTTCTGGGTTGCTATTGTCTCATTCTTCCTTAAACCTTCGCCAGACGGGAGGGGGCCGGAAACTGACCCAGCGCCTCCACATTCGGGACAGGCCCCTGCTCAGGGCCTTCCTGAGACCTGTGCAGCCACCCGTCGGGAGACAGCAAGAGCTCATGGCTCTGGATCAGCTCTCTCTACACAACTGAACAGACTGGGCTGTGCCAGGTCTCTGGGTGCCTGGCTACCAGGGTTCCAAGTTCTATTTGTCTCCATTGCCAGGAAGTGAGGTCACTTCCTGGGGTCCCCTTGCCTGAGGCACTTCCTCACAAAACGGGAGCCATCTTGGAGTCATCCGCTCCCCTGGCCTGTGACAGAAGTGAGAGTGGCCGACGCACACACCCTCCCTCCGTGCTCAGCAAAGGCCTGGGGAGCAGCTTCCCAGGAGTGGGAGGCAGATGGGTTCAGACCTTTCCCCTCCTTGGGCTCTCTGTGTGACAATGGATGAGCCATTGGAGTTCACAAGGCCTTCCTAGCTGCCCACATGTCTTGCAGGGTCCTTCTGCCATCTGCTCTGAGCTTGTCCCCAGGTGTGTGGGTCGTCACTCACCTATATCACCTGGGGAGCCTCTAATGCTGGGGTCACAGGCGGGTCAA
Source organism: Sciurus vulgaris (assembly GCF_902686455.1). Classification (NCBI taxonomy): domain Eukaryota; kingdom Metazoa; phylum Chordata; class Mammalia; order Rodentia; family Sciuridae; genus Sciurus; species Sciurus vulgaris. Next base: position 130,738,548 of record NC_136468.1, on the reverse strand, counting down.
AGGCTGGTCACTCACAAACACACAGATGAGGCAATCACAGAGAGGAGGGAGCGAGGACGACAGGCCACACTCCATTCTGAGCCCAACAGGGACCGAGGGAACGTCCCTGCCCTCCTGGCTATTTCATCTTCCTGTGCCAGGTCCTGAGCCTCCACCCGCCTCAGGCCTGGCAACTCAGCACACGAGGCAGCTTCCTATTTCTCATCCTCATATTGAGGCTCAGTGCAAGTAACTTCTCGCAGGTCAATTAGTCACTAACTAAAAATTCAGAGCTGGAACCAAGTCACATGCTCCCCAACAGAGTCAGAAGTAGGATTTCTCCACTCCTCTCTGAGACCATGAAAGCACTTCTTTCCCAAGAAGAAAATACTGTGTTTGCTTCCTCTGTTCTGTGTTTTTCTGGGTCCCAGAGATGGACCCCAAGTGCGCTTAACCACGGCCCCTCCTGGCCCTGTTTGTTCACTGTTTGGAGAATGGGCCTCTGCTCAATTGAGAGGGCCACTCTCCTTTGCTGAGGCCAGTGTAGAACTAGTGTCCTTCAACCTCAGCCTCCCGAGTAACTGAACGACGAAGAGGAGTTTGCCACCGCACCTGGAAGGAACAGTTCAACAATCAAAAGACGCTGTCTCAGGGAGTCTCCTCAATGGCACTCTAGGTATGGTCACTGTGTCTCATCAATGATGAGGCTGGAACTAATGCTGTACCCACACTGTCAGCTGAAGGAGAGCAGGTCAAGACCTTGCCTGGGGAGAGCAGTGCAGAAGATCCCACTGCACACCTGGCCACCTGCTGTCCCCAGGGTTGATGGACCCAAAGGAGTGACACAGGAGGACACAGAGGCTGCCGAGGGGCTTGCTCGGAACCCGCAGTGTCTCAACACTGTGCTGCTGCACTGCAACCCAGGCCCATCAGTGTCCCCAGTGGCCCCTGACCCACTGCTGCCCAGGCTGCCTGCCTGGCCCCAGGCAGCCAGGATGGGTCTTTGGGTTTCCTGCTCCCTGACTCTCAGCCTCCTCCTCCCTGAGAGGCCACCCACCCACAGCCTCCTCCCCCGGCAGAGCGGGAAGGCAGTAGCCTCCACTGCTGGGAGGCTCCTCTGCTCTGCGGCTCTGCCCCTCTGTCCCTCCTGCTCTGGGCCAGGCTCTGGAAGCTTCATCTGGCAGTGACTCTGGGAGGCAGGGGCTGGAGACCCACAGACAGGGGCCAAAGAGCTCTCGGAGCTGCTCCAGAGATGGAGGCAGAGATGTGGGAGGAGTTCTAGGGTCAGAGGAGGAGCTGTCTCACCACCTGGCCCAGCACCTTGGGCTGATGGGAGGCGGGTGACAGAGGTTTGCAGTCTGGGCCACCTGGGTGATTCAATTTTAAAGGACACATTTTCAATTGGATTTCTATAAAAAGTAGCAGAAGCGGTGGTTTATTGACAGAGCACAGAAATGAAAAGGTTAGGATTGCCGTGATGCTCTTTCAGGAAAACCCCAAGTCAAACAGCAAAGCAATTTCTAACTGCTCTGAGATGTCAAGGTTGGTGTGACGTGACTGGGCATTTCCTCAGGACATGGGGACAGGCTAAGGAGATGGGCCAGGAAGAAGCACGTTCTGACATCCAGCACCAACTCCAGCTTCTCTCCTAGGAGCAATGGGAAGGCCTGGAGGAGAGACAAGAAGACAACGCCTCACTCAGGATGGATTTCACGGCTGCCCAATGCCAGGCAGCTGACCCTGTAGTTACATCCAGAAATCCCAGGGCCAGGAATCCCACATGGGGGGGATACCTCTCTCCAAAGAATGTGGGTTTGGACATGGAGCATGGAACAGCTACACATCACGGCACGAATGCTCACACCAAAGAGACTTAAACTGTCTATTTCAACACTTAGCACACCTGTTCTGACAAGGACAAGATGGTGATGTTCTAGGCTTTTGCAACAGTACAGTTTCTTCTGCAATTCCTTAACTCTGCCCTTGTGCAAAATCAGCAATATGCCGTACCTCAACAAATGCATGTGACTGTGTTCCAATAAAACTTTATTTATAAAACCAAGCAATGGACCCAAGTCCAGCCACTTCATGCACGAAGAAAACTGCCAGGAGGAGAACGACTTGCCCAAGGTGACTAGCAGATGATTTCCTCAGGGTCAAGGGTCACGAGTTGAAGGGACAGCTGAGTCAGTCTGTGAAGGAATGTCACCTGCCTCAACTGATTGGTTGGAATTTTCCTGTCCCAGAAAAGGGGCTCTAAGCCTCCTTATGAGTATAGAATAATAGATCCACTTAGCAAGGGGTGGGAACCAAACAGAGTTTAATCAGAAAGACCCCACATCAGAGGACATTATTTCTCCACTCTATTCAAGTCAGCAGACACAAGCTGATTTCCGACTTGGTCTCACACCCTACACACATCAGTTGAAGTTGTAAAAATGAATGGAATACCAGTTCTGCCCTTAATAAATACACACTAAGGAGTCATAGGAGTTTGAGGGTGTGGCTCAGGAGCAGAGCCCTTTGCCCAGCATGCACCAGAAAGCCAATGAAAAAGGGAGCGATATGATCACTCTATAATAAAGTGCTGCAGGAGAGACAAACGCAGAGTTCTCAAACCTTCTCAAGATAGGTGCATATTCCCAGTCAAGAGAGGAGCAATGGATGGAGAAGGTAAGGGATAGACTCACATCCCCCTCCCTTCAGAACTCTGTGGCCAACAGCCTCCAGTAGATCCAGTGGCTACCCATCACATGGCCACGTCCTCTGTGGAGGATGACATCGGATTTCTTCTCCCAACATGCACCTGCCCAGACACAGATGGTGGTAGGAATGGGCATGGGATTAGCACCCATCCCACCCCAGGAAAGAGGCTTCCCCCAGAGAGATGGATGAAGTAAAGAGCAGGAGACCAGGAGACAGATGGGAAAGAGCTTGAGGGGAAGAGAAAAATGGTCTGAGAGAAGAGAAGGAAGAGGGAGGAGGAGAACAGTGGGATAAGAAAGAGAGGGAGGCAACAGAAAGGAGAGGGCAGAGGAGCAGAGGGCAGAGGAAGAGAGGGCAGAGGAGCAGAGGCAGAAGAGGAGAGGGCAGAGCAAACAGAAGGGAGGGGATCCGGGAGCTGCTTCCACCTTCATCTGCAAAGGACCCACTGAGGAGGCAGTGAGGGGGTCTTGGGCACCTGCTGGATTCAGGACAGCATAGGGCAGTTCCATCATGTTTTAAAACTTTCTGTGTTCCATGGGGCGGACTGGCGAAGGAGGTATGGCGAGAATGGCGGGCAGGGCTTGCCACCATCTAGAGAGAAAGAGGGAAGATGGGCAGAACAGAGAGGGACAGGGAACACCTGCCCTGGGACAGTGATGGGCTGCGAGAGTGAGAATGAGGTCCGAATGGCACCGTGTCTCCAGACTCAGGAATTTGGGGTCTGCTGGGCTGGGACAATGAGAAAACGAGCAAGACTCCTTGCAGGTGCAGGAGATCCCTGGAGCAGCCTTGAAAGGAGAGGAAGTGAAGAGCAGAGGGCAGGGAGTGGAACCGCTGGGCCCTGAAGCACATGCCATCGCCAGCAATTCTGCCAACAGCTTCAGACATGGGGAGGTTGAGCATTTCCAAGGGCACACTGTCACCAACCCAAGCCATCTTCTAGCTTCAATGCTGGTGATCCTTTTTCTCTATCAGAAATGTACAAACTAGTCAGGCATGGTGGTGCCTACCTGTAATCCCAGCAACTCAGGAGGTTGAGGCAGGAGGATTGCAAGTTGGAGGTCAGCCTCAGCAACTTAGCAAGGTCCTAAGCCACTTGGCAAGACACTGTCTCAAAATAAAAAATTAACAGGTCTAAGGATGTGGCTCAGCAGTTAAGCGCTTCTGGGTTCAATCCCCAGTACCAAAGGAAGAAAGAAAGAAAGAAATGCATGAAGGGAAATATGTATACACCCCAGCCTTCAATCCAGGGTTCCACCTCTGGGAAACAGTGGAGGCTGAGGCCTGTTCATGGATGTGAATGAATCCTGGGTCTCTTTGGACACAAGGTGGTGGACACCTGGTTTTTAGTTATAAACTCAGGTCTTGCTGAGGGGTGAGACACTCAAAATAGCCAATCTGGAAGGATCCTTGTTTTGTCCTTTCCAGATATGAGGAAAGAGTCAGGTTTCAGGCAGCTGGTTACTGCGGGCCTGGCTGACCCTTGGCGAAATTAGCTGTCCAGAAGGAAAGGAGCCAGCTGAAAGCCCACTGCCAAGCGATCCCAGGAAGAGCCCATGAAAGGAAAGGCAGGCTCCCTCTCCAAGCAAACCTCACTTCTGGGGCACCAGAAAGTCTGGTGGGGCTGAAAGGAGGCAGACCTGTGGGAGGCAGAAGCAGTGCAGGGAGCCCCAGGTGGCGAGGGTAATAACAGCTCACAAGGTGGCCCCTTTCATCTGGAGATCTCAGGGCTGTTAAACACCACTCAATTAATTTCCTCAACACCCACTACCCCACCAGCCCCTGAGGAAGGAGTCATTATCATCCCTTTCTGAACAAGGAAACCAGGAGGTGAGGAGACTGGCTCAAAGCCACAGAACAGGTGTAAAGCAGAAGTCGAGTATGGGATGACTGCATTCCTCTGATCATAGTGAAGCCAGGAGAAGAGAGACTTTTGTAGGAGCCACTGTCACTCCGCCCCTACAAGGGATCCCTCCTCATCCATATGTCTGTCCATCTAAGCATGTATCCATGCACCTAACCGTCAGTTCCTCTGCCTTTATTCATTTACCTGCTCATCTGTCCATCCATTGACTTTCCCATCAACTCCATTCATTCACTCATTCACTTGACAAGCAGAATTGACACCTGTCATGTGCAGATCATGCAGTGCTGTGGACTAAGACCATGACCTGACTGAGGCTCTGCCCACCTCCTCGTGATCTTCCAAAGGATCCTTTATCCCCCCACATTATTCCAGATCTTTGCAGTTTGCAAATATTTGATCTTTTACAGAGTCTTTGAAATATGGGCTTGGTTTTGGTTTGATTTTATTTTTTATTTATTTATTTTTTTCAGCACTGGGGATGGAACCTAGGGACAAGTCTATGCCCCTAAGTAACACTCATAATCCATAAACTGGGGTCCCCCTTTTCAGAGCGGAAGACACTGCTAATGCGTAGATGGACCTGGTGGCTTTCCAGAGTGAGGATCTGGAGCTGGGGTTCCTGGAGCCTCTGTGCCCTCACAGCTTCCTGGCTAAGGTGACCTTCTGGTTTCTGGGAAATCCCCATGAGGCCCTGATTCCCCACAGGACTTTGTACGCTACTATCTAGCAGAATATCATCTTACCAATAAAGCTTTGATTTGGGTAGTGAAACAGTGAGCCTGATGCAGATACTGGAGGGGACTCTCATGAAAATTCAGCTCCAGTTAGGCCAGGACAGTGCCCGTCTGGCGAAACTGCTTAGGCCTGAGAGGTGAGCCATCCTCTAAAGTTGGAGGGCAAAGGAAGCCATTGGCTGACTGGGCAGTGTGGTTTATTTCTACTCTGATTTGGGTCAGTGAGGAAGGTCTCTTCTTCTCCAGGAGCCTGATATCTTTTATAGATGAATATATTTCCTTGGTAAGGAACCCAAGATGGAGAAATGAGACAAGAATCTGCTGGGTCACTCCAGTCTTGTTGGGTCAGTCCAGTCTTGTGTGCCATTGGAAAGCAGGAAGGGCTTCCCAGGGTGAGATTACCACCTAGTCAACTGTACATCTGAAGATGGTCATGTCAACCTTCACTAGATGGCTTGCTTCTTGGGAATGGAGCCATGTCTGTCTTATTTAGCAAAATCAAGGGGGTCATACAGGTCTACAAGGAAATACAGGTCTGTCAGGTGAAAGCCCCTCACCAAGCTTTGCTGAATGAATGAATCCGTGAATGGTGGTACAGCACGGAAAATTCTAGGTTCTCTGGAAGGAAAGGAAGGAGTTTACAAGTCAATGTGTTGGTTGATTGGCATGAGCCAGATCTCTGAGAACAGCAGGCTCACCCTAAACAATCCAGTCTTTCACTTTCCTTAAGAAAATAACAGGGAGGGGCAGGATGATTGGAAGAAGACAAAAGGAAGTTCAGGTGCATTCTGGATTATTCTATGCTCTCATCAACTCCCTCCTTTAGGAGAGAAATATCCTGCATGGATCTGAGCAGGAGTGAGTTCTCCGGTTTTCTTCTGCACAAGCTGGAGATGCCACTCATTCATTCACCCATTAAATATTTATCTCTGTATCACTTTTTCCAAACTCACTGTAGAAAATCTACCTCCTAAGATATTTTGTCTGTTCCCTTAACCAAGCCAACTTCCTCCTCTTCGTTTAGGTTTTCAGTGGGCACAGGAAAGTGGCTTAGAAAGAAACCCATGCTTGTGGATCTTGAGACAGGGATTGAGGGACTCATTCAGCTCTATTTTTCTCCATAGCCTTGTCAGTCTCATGTTATGAAAATGAACTTGAATGATGCTCTGCTGCAAGTGAAGGCTACCTAAGGACAGGAGATTACAGGTGACATCAGCCAGGAGAAGCATGCACCCTTGACTAGGTGGTAACAAGACACGAGCCCCCTTCTCTGGCCTTCCTCGTCAAAGGAGAGAAATACACCAGACTAACCCCAATGGAGGGACACTCTGCACAGTACCCGCCAGCAACCCTCGGAACTGTCAAGGTGTTGGAAATAAGGAGAGTCTGAGAAAACGTCGCAGATGAGAGGAAGCTAGGGAACCACCATGACCTGAGTGTCATGTGGCATCCTGGAGGGGAACCTGGAAGAGAAAAGGAATATTTGGGAAAGACTAAGGAAATCTGAGTAATACAGTAAGGCTTTCAGTCAATAATAACGTATAAATATTCATTCATTCACTGTGATGAATGCTCTGTATCTGCCTGTTAGCATGTCACAGATAGAGGAAGCTGGGCATGGGCCCATGGGAAAGCTATACAAGCTTCATGATTTTTCTGAAAATCTAAAACTAATCTAAAATAAAACATCTATTTAAAAATAAACAGCATGGAGCCAGGCATGGTGGTGCACGCCTATAATCCTAGCAACTTGGGAGGCTGAGGCAGGAAGATTGCAAGTTCAAGGCCTGTCTCAGCAACTTAACAAGGTCCTAAGCAGCTTAGTGAGACCCTGTCTCAAAATAAAAGTGGCTTAGGGGACCCGGGCATGCAGTTGTGAGGGTCTGGTGGGCACCTGAAGCTCCCAGGCACCTGAGAGGAGGGGCACAGTGTCCTGAAAAAATATTGATGTGGCATCCCCTCGTCGGGCTGACCTTCCCTTTGTCTCTTGGACTTTTGAGGCTGCTGTTCTGTACTCTATGGTCACGTGCTTGGACCTTATGGACACCTATCGAACCTGGTTTGGAAAAAGAAAAGATAGAAATTAAGAAAGGGAACCAAACAGAATTGCTGGAGTTGTCCATCATATGGACATTTAGGTTGGTGGCTTTGAAGATGACAGTCCACACTCCTGATATAGTTGTTTGTTTTGACCTGTCTGGCGGTTCCTGAAGGTACAGCTAAGGGCTTGTGTTAGTTTAATCTGCCTTAGCACTTCCCCAGGGCAGTATTTGTCAAAAGCATTTAAACACAGACTTTAGCCACTGCAGTGTTGGGGAGTGGGGTGGGCAAGGTATAACAGTTGAAGCAAGCAATGAACAGACCAACAATCCTGGAAAGGAATTAACTGGGGAAGGAATTACTAGAGTGAATAAGGGCTCTGAAAAGCTTCCTTTGATTCTGGAGAATCCAGAAAGCCATGTAAATGTCCTGATCTGGATATATGCTCAGAAAAGACCTGAGAATGCTCCTCTGACTCAACTTCAGCCTTTTTGGCTCTAGGTGTTTAATAAATAATATCACTAATTGACCACTGAAACAACAGAGATTTCAGTGGCCACAAACAAAGAATACAGACTTTACAAAATTCATTCAGGAATGTCACTAACCAGACAAAAATTATTCACAATAAACAGCAACAACAAACCCTGGTGTGAAGGGGAAGAATCTGGTATCCAGAACTGTCACATTATAATTTGCAAAATGTCCAGTTTTCAATGAACAAAATTATAAGGCATATAAAGAAAAAAAATACATCATATTTTCAGGGGGAAAATGTTAGATTCATTTAGGAAGCCCAGATATTATAATTGATACACAAAGACTTTAAATCAACCATCTTAAATATGTTCAAACAAGTTAAAGGAAACCATGAGCAAGAACTAGAAGAAACCGGAGAACTTGGTTTTTCAATGGAGGGTATCATTAAAGAGAGAGAAATTAAGGGAACCAAAGAGAATTGCTAGAGTTGAAAAGCACAATAATTGAAATGAAAAATTCACTAGAGGGGTTCAAGTGCAGATTTTAGCAGGCATGAGAAAAAGTAGGAAACTTGAAGATAGGCCAACTGAAGTGATCCAGTTAAGTAACTGAAAGAAGAGAGAATGAAGAAAAGTGAAAAGAGCTGATGTGAACTGTGGGACACTATCAAACAAACACATGCATAATGGGAACTCCAAAAGGGGAGGAGAAAAGAAAGGAATGTAAACAATATTTAAATTGTTGAAAAGTTATATGAATCCATACACCTAAAAAATGCACTGAACTCTAGGAAGGATAAATTCAAGGAGATTCACACCAAGAAACACTATCATCAAATTGTTGATAGAAAAAGAATTTTGAGAATAGCAAGAGCAAAGTGACTGATGATGGATAAGAAATCCTCAATGATATTAACAGTTGGTTTCTCATTAGAAATCATGGAGTCTACAGGTAATGGGATGACATGATTTAAGTGCTGAAAGAAAAAAATAATTCTATATCAAGCAAACCTGTTCTTCAAAAACTGAAGGAAAAATGAAGATGATCTCAGAACACCAAAAAAAGGAATTTTTTATCATGACTAGACTTTCCATACTAGAAATGCTGAAGTCTTTACTTCAGTCTGAAAGGGAAATACAGTAGGCAGTAATTCAGTCATATGAAGAAATGAACACCAGTAAATGTAGCTACATAAATAAGTATAAAAGTCATTAGTTTGTATTTTTGACTTGTAAGTCAAAAAAGATTTAAAGGACGAATGCATAAAATAACAACAAATCTATGTTCATGAGCACACAATGTAGAAAGATGTAATATTAGACAGTTCTACACTAATACTTCTACACTACTTGAAGTCTCCAATACCCTACTGACAATAAAGGACTAGGTAGAAGATGTACATGGAATTAGAAGACTTGAACAATAAACCAACTAGATGTAAGAGACATTTATACATATGCCACAATAATACATGTTCTTAAGTGTACACTGAAAATTTACTGAGATAGAATATATGTATGGGACTGGGGTTGTGGCTCAGTGGTAGAGTGGTTGCCTCACATGTGTGAGGCACTGGGTTTAATTCTTAGCAACACTTAAAAATAAATAAAATAAAGGTATTGTGTTCATCTACAAAAAAAAAAAAAGCAGCTTAGGATGTGGCTCAGGGGTTAAGCACCCCTGGGTTCAATCCCCAGTACCAAAAATAAATAAATAAATAAATAAATAAATAAATAAATAAATAAATAAATAAATAAATAAAATGTCGCATTAGGTTGTCATTTGATGGGTCCTCAGCCCATCCTGTTGTCCCCTCCACACATGTCCTTAAGTCACAGTCAAAGGCTGTGCATGGGTAGAAGAGGAGGCTACCTAGGAGGAAGGAGGTGCCATTCCCCTGGGATACTCCAGGGACACATTCCCCTGCTGTCACATGCCAAGCCTTGTGCTGGGTATCGCCTGACCTCTAACCATCTCCTGAGTCAGCGGTCTCTACTGAGGCTGCCAAGTGGGAGACGTGGGGAATCCTGGATCAGGCATGGCAGATGCCTGCGCATTAATGACCTTGGCATCCCCTCACTCCTTTCATCCCAGGGATCTCAAAGAACGCATCCAAATGGTAGTTAGTCCAGCTCACAGCACCCCTGCTATTATTAACCCATTTTACAGATGAAGAAACAAACTGAAGCATGCTGGTTGTGCAATGGGCTGGAGGCTCTGCCCCCACCCCCTCCAGGAATGAGGGATCAGAGACTCAGGGGCAGCAGCTAGTTCCCTGGCACTCTGTGGTCTCATAGAGGCCACAGGGGAGAAGAGAGGCCTTGGAGGCCCACAGATGGGGGCCTCGTGGGTGTGGTGGGGCTGGACGCCATCAGAAGCTCTGTGTACCTCAGTTTCCTCCAACGTGAAATGGAGGGTAATAGACAGCTCAGGAGGCACTGTGGACAGCCTGAAGATAGCATAGGCACTGTGGGCTGGGGACAGGCAGGTCAAAAAATCCCTGCTGGGATTCAATGCCTTGGTGCCTCACTGAGTCTCACCTGAGTGGCAGGAGACAGCTGCTGGCACAGGTCTCAGGATGGGGAGCTGACTGTGCATGGAGGGCAGAGCTCTGGGGAGGTCAGGTGAGCTTTGATCAAGCCTCCAGCCAGTGCCAGAAGCAGACCTCTGGGAACGGCAAGGCCGAGGGGAGAAGGTTCCCGGAGATGGAGGGAGGCTGCATTCTGATCCAGGCCTCTCCCCACTGGATAGGGAACTGGGTGGTTCAGCCAGTCCTCAGCTGTCTTCTCCTGCTGGTTGGTCAGTGAGCCCGGGGCGCCTGCTCTCCTTAAGCGGTGAACTCCACGCACAGGCGCCAGGCTGGAAACAGGCTCCCACTTGGAGCCCATCTGACCTCCCTGGGGGCAGTCACAGCAGCCCAAGTGGCTCAGAGTGGAGTCACCCCTTCTGCGTTGCATGCACGTATGCACATGCCAACACGCACCCCATACGTGGTTAGATACACACTCACAGGGACATGCACACTCCCTCCTGCTCACACACACACACACACACACACACACACAGAAACCCACAACACACTCACACTCTCTGGGGCCCACATGTCCCCAGAGCAAGGCAGGAAAGCCAAGTCAGGGCTGGATGGCCTCGCTGAGGGAAGACCACACTGCAGGGCCTGCTGGGTCTGCCAGGGACAGAGCTGGAGTGTGAGGGGCAGAAACCAAGCATGCATCCACAGCAGGAGATGCTGCACCACGACCTGGCCACACCTGCTCCTCCCAGTAGGTGTCTGGGATGAGGGGGCGAGCTTAGTGTCCCAGAGCAAAGACAAAAGCACAGCCTAAGGGGGCTTCCCTGAAGAAGCAGGCCTGGGAGCCAAGTGCCACCCCACCCACTGAACACTTGCTGATGGAGAGAGACTACTGAGCCAGGAGTGGTGCTGGGGTTGGGGCTCAGGAGGAAGCAGGTGTCAGGACACAGGCTCAGGCCAGAGCCACAAGTGCCTGGGAGGAAACCATCAGGTAATGGGGCAGAGAGTGAGGCCCAGGGGTGTGTCAGGTGGCCAAGGAGGGCCTCTGCGAGGTGTCCTTGGGAGAGAAAAAGGGCTGGATTGCAAGTTGGGAAGAGCATCCCAGCCAGTGGGAAGGCCCCAACAGGAGGCCGAGGAAGGAGGGTAGAGAGTCCAAAGCCAGCCTCAGCAAAAGCGAGGCCCTAGGCAACTCAGTGAGACTCTGTCTCTAAATAAAATAAAGAATAGGACTGGGGAGGTGGCTCAGTGGTCCAGTGCCCCTGAGTTCAATTCCTGGTATCAAAAATATTAAAAATAAAAAAAGCCCAAACAGGAACCAGACTGGTCCAAGGGCTGTGCAGGGGGGATGAGGGGGAGTCCGGGTGATTCTAGGGTGTGGATGCTGTGGCAGTTACCAGGTTCCCATGGTGACCTTGGGGAAGAAGCCAGGGCCCTCTACTGGGCCTGGGTGGTGAGCCATGCCTCACTGGAAGAACTGGAGGCCTGAGAGTTACTCCATTTGCAATTCTGGACACAGCAGCCTCTGAGTGGCCAGAGGGGTTTTACCAGGGAAAAGTGGAAAGCAAAGGACCATAATCTGCCTACTTAAGAAGCAAAAGAGGGCTAGGACTGTGGCTCAGTGACAGAGTGCTTGCCTGGCATGTGTGAAGCCCTGGACTTGATCCTCAGCACCACACAGAAATAAATAAATAAAATAGAAGATCCACTGACAACTTAAAAAATATTCTTTAAAATAACCCAAAGATGCTCAGGAGTGAATTCTGCCCCCAACTCTGTGATCAGGATGAGGACCAACCGGCAACATATGCCATAGGAAATGGTTTTGCCTCTGAGTGTTCAAATGAGAGGTGAAGATTTCTTTTTATTTTGTTTTCTTTCTTTTTGCAAAATATTTTCAGTATGATCACACTGTCTTTCTAACTTAGAGGGAAAAAAGCCATATGCATAGTTTCTGGTGAATTCATATGATCCTGTAGATGGAACTGCAGCTGGGGGGCCTTGACTGTTTGCCTGCACTGTTTCATTCCTCTATACCCAGAGGGGCTGGCTCGTCACTACCTGGCCACGGGATTGAATAGGTGGGAAATCCAAGCTGATAGCAATACATCTTTCCCTACTGAACTTCAAAACTCAGAGCAAATGGTCTATAAAAAGAGTTTTCATACTGAGCCTTAATCTCTTTCATACATTCTCCCCCAACCCCCTATTTTTTTTTTTTTTACTTTTACCATCCATTAGGGGAATACTAGGTGATAGTTACACAAAAAAGAAAAAGAAAAAAGAAAAAAAAAAAAAACATGACCAAAACCACCCAAACCCATGACCTGCATCTAAACTGCCTTTTTTACATCTAATGGTCTTTTCTGAAAAAGGAAGAGTCTACTTACTATAAATTCTTGAGACTACTAGTTTTTATTATTGAGAGTAAATTATAGAATACCACCTTCTGAAACTGGAGAGGTGTTTTTATTAAAAAGGGAAGTCAAGAGCTCCACATGTAAATGTAGAAACAAGTTTTTAAAGAATAGCAACAAACTCCTGTCTATGCTGCTTGTGATGTGCCACTATTCCTGTATTTACTGCTTTAACTTTTGTGACAACCATTTAATTTTGGTAAAAACACTATCACCTTTTTAGAAATAATGAAACTGAGGAACAGAGAGGTTACCCAACTTGCACAGGGTCACACAGCTATTAAAGAGAGAAGGCGAAATTCAAACCCAGGCTGTCAGGCTAAGCATTTTTTTCATAGTCAACACCCATTGTTATCACTAATTTTGTTACTAGCAATACAGTGATTATTGATACTTTATATTTGCAGCTTGCTGTCTGGGTGAGGCCTTTTGGCATACCACTCCCTGGACCTGGCTGGATGTGATAAAAGCGAATTGAACACGACACACATCTTCATTCACAAGGAGAAGAGTGACATACAAGATGTTAAATGAGGTTGTACCTGTGAATGGATTCATAACCCCAATCCATTTCCATGTCAGAAGACATGGGCATGAGGTCAATTTTATAACTGTATTATAAGCAGACACATCTCAGTCTTCGTGGTTGGATGTGTAGAAAGAGTTGGAAAGATGCAAACTAGATGCCACAGGCTTCAGACTAAGGAAAGGGAGAAGGGGAAGGAGGCTCCCCCAGGAGCACTGGTTTCCTGGGAGATACAACATGGCGACCCTTTCATTGGTCAGCTGTAAGGGGTCAGGGGAGAGGGACCCAGAGGGGGCACTGGAGACAGCCTTTGCAGAGTGAGTCATTACTGTGTGGAGTGGGCAACTCCCCCAGGAAGCAGAGAATGTTGTAACCCTGAGCATGTTTGAGGAAGAGGGAGACAGGTACTTATGGGACAAAAATGATGTGTTCCTGGGAGCCAGACAGGCTCGTATGAACTGCAGAGACCTCTGCCTTCTGCAATGTCTGCTTCCAAACAGTGGGAAGGAGCTGGAGCTGAAATGGCCAGATAAGGGACAGGCTCGTGTTGATGCCCCTCCTTTCTGAGTTGATGTCAAAGGATGGGTGTCTTCTGAAAGCCCCCTTCTGAATCTTCCCTGCCTACCTCCTGAGCTTCCCTGCCCAGAGAGCCCCTCACCAAGCAGACCATCTGCTGGTGTCCTGGTAGTCACACCTGAGACCTGCTGCGTCTCTACCAGGAGGACCTCTTTCCTTTATGTGATTGGCAAAGGGGGGATATTTGAGGGGTTCTTGGGCTGTCCCATTTCTTTTTTTAAAAGCAGTTCCCCTAATTCCCTGGGTGAATTTGGGTACTTTCCTCACCTCCTAGCCTCCCTAGTTTAGAATATTTGCATCATGGTATTGAAAATATATTTTAGTCTTGTACCCCAGCTAGACCATGAACAAAACCAGACAGCAGCAAGTTAGTGCCATTAAGCGCTCTAACTCTCTGGTCAGATGCCATGTGACCTCAAGCACATGTCTAGATTTCTCTATGACTTGAGCTTCTCCTCTGTAAAGTGGGAATTGTCATCATGCTGACCTTACATGATGATTGTGAAAAACCTAATGAGGTCATGCATTTTAGCAAAGTACGGAGCACAATGCCTAAGTGTCACTATTACCAATCCATCTCCAAATCCTGAGTCTCACACTGTGCTAGGCCATAAAAATACACCGTAATGACCAAACACAATCATTTTGGGTATTTCTTTTAGCAGAAAATATTTTTGTTCAAATTTAAACTTAGGTTAAAAAAAGACAGTACAGAGAATTAATTTTACAGACTCAATGCTGAGACCAGATTACCTAGATTTGATTCTTGCTTCTGTTAGCTATGTGGTTCTGGGAAGGTTAGTTAAACTCTCTGTGACTGGGCATGTGACTCATGTCAGTGAATCCCAACTACTAAGGAGGCTGAGACAGGAGGATTACAAATTATAGGCCAGTTTCAGAAACTTAGCAAGACCTTGTTTCAAAATTTTTAAAAAAGTGTTGTAAATGCTGGAGATGTAGCTCAGTTGTACAGTGTCCCTGGGTTTGACCCCACTATTTAAAAATAATAAGTAATAAAAATTAAAATGTCTCTGTTCCTCAATTTCTTGATTTTCTCACCTATGAAATGTGGATAATAATGTACTATCTGGAGCACTGTCGTGAGGAATAAATGAGATCATTGATACGGAACGTTTAACATGGTGGGTCTCCTCAAAGCACTTTGCAAAAGGCTTACCCTTAGATATCATTAGGATCCCAGGACATAAAGGAACTAAAGCAGAGGAAGGAAGGGAAGTTGGGTCTCTACTCGATCATCTTCCACCTCAATTCCCTAAGAAGCCATACTTGAAAGTAACACCCAGGAAAGGAGTTTGAAGGCGGCTCTTCCTAGCCTCGGCTTCCCATTGCTATCTGCCCCATCTTGCATCTGTGAGACGGACAAGCAGGCTTGGTTTAGGAAAGGCCCCTGGTTATCTGCTACCACGTAACAAACCACCCCCAAAGAACTGGCTTCCGATAGCAACAGTCCACAGTCTTTCACTTCGCTCACAGATCTGTGATTTGGCTGGGATTCGCAGACCTGGCTCATCTCTCTTCTTGCAGAGATAAGGGAAGGCCCAAGAGTCACCCACCACGTGGTCCATTCACACTGCAAGACTCTGTGTCAGCCGGGACCTTGGTTTTGGTGTACCTGGACTTCTGTTTTTTTTATTGGTGCTTTATAATTATACATAAGAGTGGGATTCATTATGCCATGGTCACAGGCAGGGGACGTTATTTGTTCAACCTGGTTACCCAGGGGCTTCCCTTTATTCACATGGACTTCCTTGTAAGGTTTCATGCACTTACTGGCAACATGGCTGCTGGTCCCAAGAACAAGCATTGCAAGAGGCCCAGGAGGGAGCTGAGAGGTGCCTGTGACCTAGGCCTGGACTTTTTGAGTAGCATTTCCACCACATTCTATTGACCAAGCAATTGGCTGAAGCTTGACACAAGCTGGACACATCAATGTTCACAGCAGCTCAGTTCACCACAGCTAAGCTGTGGAACCAGCCTCAGTGCCCTGCAACAGACGAATGGGTAAAGGAAATGTGGAACATTGTACACGACAAATATTACTCAGCTTTAAAGAATGAAATTCCAGGGCTGGGGATATAGCTCATTTGGTAGAGTGCTTGCCTCATAAGCACAAGGCCCTGGGTTCAATCCCCAGCACCGCAAAAAAAAAAAAAAAAGAAAAGAAAAAAGAACAAAATTCTGGCATTTGCTGGTAAATGGATGGAGTTAGAGAATATGATGCTAAGCAAAGTATGCCAAACCCAAAAATCCAAAGGCCTAATATTTTCTCTGATATGCAGAAGCTAATTCACAATAAGGAGGGGATAGAGTAGAATGGAGTCACTTTATATCAGGTAGAGGGGAATGAAGGGAGGCGAAGGGGTCTGGGGGTAGGAAGGACAGTGGAGTGAAACAGACATTGTTACCTCATGGACATGTATGACTGTGTGACTGATGCAGCCCTGCAATATGTACCATCAGAAAAATGAGCTTATACTTCCTTTATCTATGATCTACCAAAAGAAAAAAAATAGAAGTTAAAAACATTTAAAAATTAAAAAAGGAAGAGGGAATTAGACTTTACCCCACAAAATGAAGAGCCCCAAAGACTCGGCAGCACACTTGAATCTACTGTCTCCCTCTAGTGTTTGATAATAAGTGCTGTGAAGGAAAAAGGAGCAAAGAAGGGAAGACTAAGAGAGAGTCCTAGGGCAAGAGGCAGGGGTGGTCACAGACCAGTTGCCATTTTAAGTATGGTGGACGTGGTCATGGAAGTCCTCAATGAGAAGTTGATATTTGGACCAGTATTTAAAGGGAGGTAAGGAAATGAGTGAGCCAATAACTGGAGGAAGAACACTCCATACAAAGGGAATAGCTGGAACAAAGACCCTGGGGCAGAAACATCTCTGGAAAGTTCAGAGCAGAGCCAGAAGGCCAATGTGGCTGCAGGGCAGGGCAAGAAGTAAGAGACAGTAGGGGGAGGGGCGCTTCAGGCATCAGGTTGTATGTCACCTTTCTGAGCCCCCTAATCTTAACTGTTTCCCTGCCTCAGTCCCTTTATTCTGTCATAGCACCCTTATCTTTTATAATAGCATAAGTTGCAATATTTGACTCATGTTCTGAATTGCTAACTATCTGTAACCCCCACTTGACTATAGGTGCCACAGGAGCAGAAACCAGCTTTATTCCACTCACCTCACCATATCCAGTACGTAGCACAATGCTTGGCAGGTGCACCATGAAGAGCTGGTTCTTAGTATCTGTTGACCAAATGATCGGCTGCTGGAGTAAGTTGCCCCCAGAGGCAGCGGCTACCCAAACCCTGGGCCCCTGGGATAGGGACTAGGTAGTTGTGCAGTGGGCATTCAGGTCTCCCAATGTTAAAAAATAATATCCTAAAATACTCTGCCATCCTGAGAGTTTCTACTTCCCTGGTTTTTCTCAAATAAAGTCCTAAGTTTATTTTGTTCGGTTGCAAACAGGCAGAACAACTTCCTCCTGCCCTTCTGTCCTGCAGAGTTCTTTCCTTCCATTTAAAATCCTCTTTCCTTGGCCAATTGCAAGAACAACCAGATAGTAATTTTTGCAGCTTTGATGAACCTAGGTTTCCACAGTTCTCTTTTCCACCCCTTGCAACCTCCTTAACACAGCCAGAGGGTCATGGGAGGCCACAGCCAAGTGTAGAGATAAAAACCTGATGAGCAGAGACTAATAAAGCATCCAAAGTTTCATTCAGGGAAATGCACAACAAAATGGTGACAAGAAAAGGGTGTAGAGTCGACCTTCGTCTCCATTCCTTAGCCAGATAGGAACCCATGATGGAATTCCAAAGATGTTATTCACCTCACTGGGCCTCCCTTTTTCTTCCTATAAACTGGAGATGATGACTAATAGGGTTAGCAGCATAGCTACATAAGGATATCAACACGCTACAAAAGCTCCCAAGCACTATTCTAATATGAAATGTTTTGTTACAATTTAATGACACATCATGCTTCTAAAGACCTGCAAAACAGAGCTCCTGAGTCTCCAAGCTCACCAGGCGCCGCTCTTCAGCTAGTAGTTGATTTGTTTTTGAATCACACAAGCTCTTTCATGGCCCCAGACCACCTTCCTCTGCCAGGAATCATTTTCCCACCAGCATTTACCAAACTCAGATGCATCTTTCCCTTCAGTGCTCATTTTAAACGCTGACTTTTGCAATGGTCTGGATGTTGTGTCCCCCCAAGTTCACATGTTCGAAACTAATAGCCAGGGTGACAATACTAAGGAGCAGGACCCTGAGGGACTGATTAAGTCATGAGGGCTTCACCCACCAGGATGGGATCAAGAGTACTGATAAAAAGAGTCCAAGTGGCCATCACGAACCCTCTGCCCCACAAGTTTGCAGCAAGAAGTCGCCATCTTGAAAGCAGAGGGAAAGCCCTCACCAATCACTGGCACCTTGATCTTGGATTCTGCAGCCTCCATGCTGTAATAAATTTCTCACATCTATAAATTTCTCAGTGGAAGGCTTTATGTCATAGCAGCCTGAACAGGCTAAGACACCATCCAAGAGAAGCTTTTTTTACTTCTGCATCCTATCTGGTATGGATGACTCCCCACCAGCTATTCTGACTCTCAGTGATACGTGATTTATTTATAGCCCTTATTATGTCTTCCATCCACTCTAGTCACCTGCCTGTCTGCCTTGCAGATCAAGGACCCTGTGTCCCCCCTGACACACCCACTGCCCAGCACAGTGCATATGGCCCATGACAGTGGGTCAATGAATAATTGTTGAGCACATGAATAGATTAATTTGTGACAACAGACAACAGAAAATAAGACAAAGACCCAAAAACTAAAAGCAGGGGAGGGAGGCTAAGTAATTTAAGATGTATACACTTAATAAAATTCTCTAGGGCTACTTAAAATTAGCATGGAGAACACTATGTAGTAGTATAGAAAAGTATTTAGGATATATTATTAGGTCAGTAAATGCTATTTACACTTGAATTACAACTATGTAAAACTATGTAAAAGTGCCAGGTGTCTAGAAATTTCAAGTAAACAAATTTGGATGCACTCAAGTGATTTGCTAGGGCAGTACGAATGTGAATGTTTTGGTTTTTTTCTCTTTTATTTTTGCTTCTGTTGTCAAGATGCCATTTCCAACAGTTTGTTTTTCACTGAAGTAGGCATGCTGTTGGACTACCCAAGAAGGGTGTCAAACTGTATTAGTCAGGGCTCTCCAGAGAGACAGAACCAGAATGATACTGTTAGAAAGAGAGAGGGTGAGACGAGAGGGGAGTATCTGGGGGAGTCTGAGAAGTCCCGCCCAGGCAATCTGCAAGCCAGAGGCCCTCAGATGCCAGCACATGGCTCAATCCAAGCCCAAAGCCCCCTAACCAAGGAAGTCGAGGATGGAATCTCAGTCCAAGGCCAAGGTCTGAGAGCCTGGGCAGTCACTGGGGTGAGTCCTAGAGTTCAAAGAATGAAGAGCTTGAAGTACTGTTGTCCAAGGCAGAGAAGAAGTGTGTCCCAGCTCCAGAGATGTAAAGGAAATCCTCTTCTCTGTGGCTATGGTTTAGATAAGTGTTCCCAAAAGCCTATGTGTTAAGGTTTGGTGCCCCATTTGGGTGCAATTGTGGGGTAGTGTAGACCTTTAGAAGGTGAAGCCATTAGGAAAAAGATAGGTCATTTGGGGCATATCATTGAAAGAGATACTGGAACCCTGGCCCCTTACACTCTCTCTACATATATTTCTCTCTCCCTCTCTCTTTCTCTGTTCTCTGCTTCATAGCTGCAATGATAAATCCAAAAGAACATTTGAAGCCATGATCTGCTCTTCCACTGGACCACATGCAGCCCATAGGTCACCAGCTGGCCATCTCAGCATGGCACGAGAGTCTTCTCTCTCAGAACATTATGGGAAGAGAAGGACTCAATGGGAAACTCTGGAGACAACTCCCCAACTGAAATGGCAGGGCCCCGGAAGCTCCTGTGGGCTGAGGGGGTAAGGCTGAGTCAGGTGTTGGGGGACTAGACACCCCAGAACTTGGGTGAAGTGTGGGAAAATAAGGCACGGCTCTTGCACAGGGACAGCAAATTAACTTGAAGTAAGTGGATCTGAAGTTCCCAGGACCCCAAGTCCTCCAGAGCATCTCAACACGGAGAAAAGAGCCCAAGACTGGAAGAAGAGGGGGGACCATCACTCTGCCTGTAGTGATCGTCACCACCTGATGACTGCCATTTAACTGATGGCTCAGGACCAGCCTACATTAAGAGCATCATATGAAGCAGCTATTATTAATGCCACCCTTGTCTGAGAAAAGTCACGTTTAAAGAGCTTCTCTCTGAGTGAGTTGCCTGTGATCACACCACTGATAAGAGTCAGGACAGATTGCCAAGCCTGGGACTTGGGCAGATTTCAGGGCTTCAACTTCCTCCTCCAGTAAATGCAGGGGTGGTGACTGAGAAGGTATGAATTCCTTTTATCTTCAGCTTTAATGGCTTCCTAATGGGGTGACACCTCCAGCACCTTCCAGCCTCCTTTTGCAAAGCAGGGAAGGTTCACTGTCTTTGGCCACTGAGCAGCTGTCCTCATGCACCCAGAATGTCCCTTTACAGTGTTTGGAATCCTGTTCTCCTTGCCCAGCCTCACTGGCTGCTTGATGGTTGAGACTTCATAACCAACAACACAGCAACAGCCAGGTGGTCCATTCAGGTGCCCCCTAATCCATGGCCAGGGGAGAGCCTGAGAGAGCCTTCAACTTCTTGTCATTCATTCAAACATCAAATATCAGATTCAAATTCTTTATCAGTTAGAGACAGATGAGAACTCAACCACCTCCACTCCACAGAGGGTAAGACTGAGATCCAGAGGGAAAGTCCCATCTACTACACACCTCTGATGTGCCAGACTTGAGGAGGCTGTGTCCTCAGGTGATCACATTTCATTCAACAGCAGAAAGAGCATGTGACTTGCCAAGGTCACTGCTGCTAAGTGCTGGTCTAGGCTCACTGAGGACCCCTCTGTCCACATGCACACACCAGCCTTTCCAAAGGGTCTCTCCTAGCACTGACCAGGTGCAAGATCACTGTCCGATGTGATCCAAGTGTTTTCCATGCACTAATTTATTATTGACTTCTAACAACCTTCTTGGGGAGCAGGGAGGTATCACAGTCACCCTCACTGGCCAGAGGAGAAAATGGAAGAACAGAGGCAGAGTCAATTGCCAGGACTCCACGACAAAGAGAGCCAGAGGCAGGCAGTCTGTGTCCAGAGTCCACAGCGTCCATTCTGCACTCCACAGTCTCAATATGCTGTCTCTCCTTAAATTTCTGTTGGATCCACAAGGAAACTGGACTTTAAAGAAGCAATGCTGTCTGTGCAAGTGCAAAGTAAACTCAGAAGATACCAAGAACAGTGTCCTGAGCCTTCGACCTGGTCATGCAAAGCCTTCCGTGGACCTTCAGGAGCTCTGGCAGCCCCCAAGGGGTCACTGGCTCTGGTTCCACAGACACTGTCAGCATCTTGGCCACTGTGCTTGCTGCCTGAGCCCTGGTGCTGCTAGCACCTGAGTGGTGGCCTCCCCTCTGCTTCCTGCTTCCCTGACATTGCAGGCAGCCACATTCATCCACTGCAAGAGTCTGCAACCCCCTCAGCACCTGGCATGCCCTTGCCCTGGTGGCCAGCTCACCAGAGAGATGGGCGGGTTCCTCCAAGCTGGCCTGATATTCAGGAGAGAAAATGACAATATAAACAATACATGGCAACACGGGATGACACAGCAGAGTCGTGGGCAGGAAGATATTAATTCATCCATTAAATATTCCCATTATCATGATGTCTCACATTTCCAAACTCAGCTACGTCTAAGCAAATATATTAGAACTACACCAAATAACCAAATGTTTCTTTTAAATTCTTTAAAAATCAAAAATATTTCATCAGGATTTGTATTTTTCCTTCTGCAAAGCAGAGGAATTGTGTTCACTTCACAAAACAGTCACAATTTATTTTTTCACTCCTTGAAGATAATTCCAGATAGAGAAACAAGGAGCAGAAAACATTTTCTACAACTTTGACGTTTGTTAGACTTGTGCTCGTGTGGACAGATAGGCTTGGGACCAGACTGGGTCTTATTCCTTCCTGTCTCCCACTGAGCACGACTTGAGCAAGTTACCCACCTTGACCCAGTCTTACTATCTTCCTCTGTAAAACAAGGCTGATGCTAATAACTATACCAATGAGGTGGGATTGCAATAAGGATTAAACAAGATTTGCACATGAAGTTTTCTGTTTTGTTGTTGGTTATTGGCATGTTCTTTTTCACTGTGTCACCAAACAAAATACTTGTATTAATGAGAGTTTTTACTATTGGAAGAGATTGAAGCTAGCTGAAACACAAAGAAGAAAGGACATTATTAACTTATATACCTGGAGGTGCACAGGTGATACTAGCCCCAGGCCCATTTGGATCCAAGGACTCAAACAGCATTAGCGTCTATCACTGTTCAGTCCAGATTTCATCTAAGCTATGGTCTGTGAGTTGTCCTGTCTCAGGCTTCTTAGGGACATTATTTCTGGAGTCACTTCCTCTATACCTTGAGACACAGGGAGCAAGATCAAACTCCCACCTCTACCTTCAACTCAGAAGATTTCCAGGGAAATCACATGCCTTTTCCAGTAGCCAGGGAAGTGGGGACTGTATTTAGTGACCACACTGGGATCACATGGAAGAGGAGTCAAGTCTTCTAAAGAAAGAGGGGAAGGACAGAGCAGGGGATGCCATTCCACAACAAGAGATGTCCACAGCATTGTTACTAAGGTTAGTAAGTGCATCCTAAGTGCCTCTAGAGAGGACATGCTATATCCATCTGTGATATTTGATATACATACACAATTGTTCAATGAACGATAGAGATGACTCATGTTACAAGTTGCACGTACTTTGCAAACAGAGCTTTATGTTTTCCTGCAAACAGAGCTTTATGTTTTCATCTATCCTCCAAAATGCTCAGCACAAAACAGATACCCTGAGGAATATTTGTAAAGTGACCAATAACTTAGATCTGGAATAAAATTACGTACTGTACTAGTCAGGATAAATTAGATTATACTTCAATTTTTTAAAAACCCCAAATCTTAGTGACCTAGCACAAGTTGATTTCTCATTTCAATGGTCTACCATGAGTACAGGTAACCTCTCCAGGTCCACTATCTTCCAGGAGATGCTCAGAGACCCAGGGAAATTGAGGTCCTGTAGTCCCACAGGGGACAATCTGTAACACAGGGGCTCCCCAGGCAGTGTGCAGGAGAGTCAAGGTGAGTCAAGACTGGCAATTAAGTCTTTTAGTCTAAAAGTGACCCACATCATTCTCTTCACAAGCCATTGGGTAGGACCAGTCACCAGCCCCACCTTACTGCAAAGAAGTGGGGAGTGCAATCTTCCCATATGACTGGGGAGAACCAGATGTGTGTGAATGTTAGCATCTCCTGCTGGTATCAATTAAAATAAAACTATATCCTATATAAATTATACTCTCACTCTTAAATGTTAACAAAGATCCAATGAAGAGAAGAGCCCTAACACTTGTTAATATGGCTTGAGGCCTAATGCTGTCCTTGAGCACCATCCCCAGATAGAATCATAAACATTTCTGACTAAACCCTTACTATAGCCTAGGAGAGGTTAATTCCATTTGAAAGTTCAAAGTTGATTTATTTGGCACCATGCACTATTAGACAGAAGTGACCTTTGAAATCCAATTGAGCATATCATCTTACTAGAAGGCAAGTGATACTTCTCTGCAAAAGTCTTTTTCTTTTTTTAAATATGTCTATTCTTTGACCCTGTAATTCTGGTTCTGTGATTTAACCTGAGGAAAAGGAGAGGGATGTGACACAGATGCAGCTGT